>NW_024076625.1:0-1814 GCF_014754425.2 Oryx dammah
GCTTTCTTATCTCTTCTTGCTATTCTTTGGAACTCTGCATTCAGATGATTATATCTTTCCTTTTCTCCTTTGCTTTTCGCCTCTCTTCTTTTCACAGCCATTTGTAAGGCCTCCCCAGACAGCCATTTTGCTTTTTTGCGTTTCTTTTCCATGGGGATGGTCTATGTCAACATAAGAAATCAGCACTGCAGTTACTAGTGAAGAGCCTGGTGTAACCCCCCATGATCCTTTCCTGTTCCTTCCCTCTCCAGTAGCAACTGCCTTCCTGAACTTGGTGATATGCATTCTAATGGTCTCTGTATTCACGTGTGTGTGTAATGCCTTTAAACATTATACAAATTCATTCTAATGGTCACTGTGTTCGTGTGTGTGTGTGTGTGTGTGTGTGTGTGTGTGTAATGCTTTTAAACACTATATAAATAGTATCATGCTCTATATATCCTTCTGTCATTTGTGTCTTTTTTTTTTTTTTGGCCCCACATGTATTTTTGAGGTGTATGCAAGTTCAAATATGTAGCCATATTTTAAATTCTTTCACTCTGTGATTCCCTTATATGAATAAACCAGAAATTATATATTCTTTCTCCTATGGATCACCATTTAAATTGTTTCCATGTTTCTTTTCTCTGTGACAAAATGATGTGGCAATGAGCTTTCTTGATTCTGCTTATGTAGTGTTTGGCAGATTCTCTAGAATGTACACCCAGGGGTGAAATTCCTGGTAGTTGGGGGGAGTGATAGGGAATACACCTCATCAGCTTTGGTAGATGAAACCCAATTGCTCTCCAACGTGGACAATATTTCCAAAGGAAGACCCACATCCCACCAGCCGCAGATGAGTTCTTGTTACTCTTCCTCCTGGCTGACATTTGTTTATATCATTATTTTTAGTTTTGGAAATCTGATCAATTTTAAAATAAATATTTAATTTTTATCTTGCCTGGAGAATCCTAGGGATGGGGGAGCCTGGTGGGCTGCCGTCTCTGGCGTTGCACAGAGTCAGACACGACTGAAGCTATTTAGCAGCAGCATACTGTGATTACATATATTACTATTTAAACTATTTTTTAAGTGTACGGTTCAGTGATATTAAGTACATTCACAGTGCTGTGCAACCACCGCCTCCATCCACCTCCAGAACATCTCAGTTCAGTTCAGTTCAGTTCAGTCACTCAGTCGTGTCCGACTCTTTGCCACCCCATGGACTGCAGCATGCCAGGCCTCCCTGTCCATTACCAACTCCCAGAGCTTTCTCAAACTCATGTCCATCAAGTCAGTGATGCCATCCAACCATCTCATCCTCTGTCATCCCCTTCTCCTCCTGCCTTCAATCTTTCTCAGCATCAAGGTCTTTTCCAATGAGTCAGTTCTTCACATCAGGTGGCCAAACTACTGGAGCTTCAGCTTCAGCATCAGTCCTTCCAATGGATAATCAGGACTGATTTCTCTTAGGATGGACTGGTTTGATCTCCCTGCTGTCCAAGGGACTCTCAAGAGTCTTCTCCTACATGAAAGTTCAAAGCATCAATTCTTCGGTGCTCAGCTTTCTTTATGGTCCAACTCTCACATCCATACATGAGTACTGGAAAAACCATAGCTTTGACTATACAGACCTTTGTCATCAAAGTTATGTCTCTGCTTTTTAATATGCTGTCTAAGTTGGTCATCTGTTAGGTCCATACCATTTCTGTCTTTTATCAAGCCCATCTTTGCATGAAATGTTCCCTTGGTATCTCTAATTTTCTTGAAGAGATCTCTAGTCTTTTCCATTCTGTTCTTTTCCTCTATTTCTTTGCATTGATCACTGAAGAAGG
>NW_024076626.1:0-1813 GCF_014754425.2 Oryx dammah
CTCCTGTGAGTTTCCCCTCCAAGGCTCCTGGATACCTTCCTGGGATCCAGCACCCTGCAGGCTTTATAGGCAGCAAAAAGCCTTAGCTGGTTTTCGACCCACTTATAACTCCCCTTATAGAGCTTTAGTTTTGAAGTCATTTAACTGAATGTCGGTAATCACAGAAATAAAATGAAACATGAATAACATCTGTTTTTCCTTTCTTCCTCCTACTTTTTATTTGCATGGGTTAGCATGATGTACTCATGAGTAAAAGCTCTCAAGTTATATAGCCTTCAAGAAATCTTCTGAACCTTCTGGCTCTCACATTTTTTCTCATGTGATTTATGAAAGCACTTCATGGATCGCCTATTGTGGATTGATGTTGTCTATATCTTATTATTAATGTATATATTTTTTATACCATAAGGTTATATATTACAGAAAACTGCATAGTGATCAAAATAATTCCCATGCCAAATCAACTTCTGGATTAAATTTTTTTCAGATACAATTCAATATCCATTTTATATCAGTGTACACTTAGGTATATGTGTTCTTTGATGAAAGACCTTAGAAGACAGCTTTGAAGTTGGAAGCTGGCTGTGTCCTTGAATAGAAGGCATTTTCTTAGGATGTATGGTCTTTCTATATTTAAAGCAAATCAACATTTCATGGTTTTAAAGATTTTGGGTTACATATACTGTCTTTAATTGTTGTGATGAAATTAAAAGTTTTGTATAGTAGAGGAAGATTTGCCCTTCTAGATATCAAAATGTGCTATAAGTGCCCACAAAGTGTTCATTTACTAACGACTGGAAAGATAGATAAATGACTGGAACAGAATGCCCAAACACCCAAATATATGTAGAACTTTAGAACTTTAAAATGATGACCTTTTCTGTGAGAAATGATAAACTGTGTGTAGATGGTGGAGAAATAACCTGGTAAAAGAGAAAAGTAACTCAATTTTTATCTCACCAAAAAGTTTGAGGTAGAGTATGGATCAAACATTTCAAATATGCACAGTGAGAAAAGTACCAGAATAAAACTCAGATTCCTATTTATACACTTTTTATCTGCTGACAGAGACCTTCTGTTTTTTCTATTTCTACTGTTTCTTAACCTGAATATTTTTTTAAATTGGAGAATAATTGCTTTACAATGTTGTGTTGTGTTCTGCTGTATAACATCATAAATCAGTTGTAAGTGTACATATATCCCCTTCCTTGTGAGCCTCCCTCCCAATCTTAGACCTTTCTAAGAATGATTTCAAAAGTAAGAATTCTGGAGTTTCCTGGATTTTGGCACACACACACACACAAAGAAACAAAAGAAAAAAAAATCTGGATGTTGATTTAACATTTTAACTACACAAAAAATTTAAAACTCTCTGTAGATCAAGCTGTCTATAGGCAAGTTGGATTAGCAGACAGGGCTTGTCTTTTTGGCACTAATAGGAATGTGGCACAGATAAAAATGATTTCTCACTTTCAATTTTTTTTTTAGAATTTTTTTTTGAGGATTAATATTTTCTGACAACTTTCAGGCTTTTCAGAAGTCAAAGGAATCTAGGGAGTTCCTTGGTCATCCAGTGGTTAGGACTCACTGCTGTGTGCCCAGGGTTTGATATCTGGTGGGGGAACTAAAATCCTGCCAGCTACTGGGATATATTGTACAACATGGGGAATATTGCAAATATCATATAATAACTTTAAATGGAGTATGACCTATAAAAATTGTGAATCACTATGCTGTGTACCTGTAATATATAATAATATGTAATGTGCACCATCTATATTTTAATTAAAAAGAAGCAACCTTAGACAAAAAG
>NW_024076627.1:0-1813 GCF_014754425.2 Oryx dammah
CATTGAGAACCCCCCAAGACAGCTTGGGCAATAGATTCCCCATCTAACGGAATGATTAATTTGCCTTTTCCCAGTGATTCCAGCATAGCCAAAAGAAAGGGAGATTGAGGACCGTACTGCGCTACTGCAGCTTTAAGATCTTTAAAAAGTTTATATTCCAAAGGAGCGTATTGAACATTTATCACACTGCCATTCTGCTGTGTCTCTGGATGGGAAATAATTGTAGAGGATCGATAAACCCACCAGGGGGAGCAGGCAAGTCGTCATCACGAAGCACAGACAAAGAAAGGAGAACCGACAATGTTTCCTGCCCACGTCGGGCCGAGTAACCACAGTGGGGAAAAGAGAAGCACAAGCAGGAGCAGAAGGTGTAGATTTTTTTCTCCTCCTTATGGGATTTCCACCACTCCTGGAATAGATGGGTAATTTCTTTAATCTCTTTGCCCTCCTCTGACAAAACCGAAGAAGCCCCCGAATCCGATTCTGAACTATCAGATGTTTCACCATTTACAAGAGGAGGCTCATTTGTATCCTTGCCTCCGGGCGACGCAGAAGCCCCACCAACGTCTGACACATCCTCATAAATTATTTCTCCCCTCCTTGGAGCGTTAGATTTAGCTTCATTATCAGTAGACAGCAAGGTCAAAGCCCGTGTTATAGCACTACATAAAGTGCATAACTTCAAAGGGATCACATTACCCTTCTGATGTTGCTTTCTCAATTCCTTTTGAATTATTTTCCATTCCTTCGAGTTTACCTGTAACTTAGTTTGATACTGCAACCAATGACGATATTGCTCTACCAAGCAAAAGAGCTCACTCAATCGAGGAGTCGAGGCTTTAACGCCTATGGATTAGAGAAGTCCTTTGACTCACTCCATGTATTGTGCCCGTAATGATGATGAGGAATTCCCCATGATTTTCTGAAAGTTCCCCTGCTAGGGTGAGGAATTCCCCATGATTTTCCCAAAAGTTCCCCTGCTATGGATTTAAAATCCCCCCGGGGTTACTCACCCTTTCGGTTTCACTCGAGCCCCATGTTGGGCGCCAGATGTTGGAGATTACGAGTGAAGTGACACAAAACAAGACACACACGCAAGAGACAGACGGTACACACACTCCGACCGGAGGAAGAGAACTGCGCAAAACTAACTGCGGTTTATTATAAAAGCCCCCTAGGCAGAATTCCAGACTGCATGAATAAGCCTTTTCAGCACAGTGCAGGTGCGTACATGTTACCGTACAGCAAAGGGGAGTGAATGCCCAGTCTACTGCAGCGTCTGTACAAAGCCCCCTAGTCCTTCTAATCACAAGAAGGCAACGCTCCCTTGTTTGCAAGGGACCACCGAACTCAAGGCCGTGTCCAGACTCTTTGGCAGAGCGCCGCGTTTGCAAGGACGTTCAGCCCAAGTAGAGAGTCCCGTTTGCGGGCACATCTCTGCTACCCTATTAACCCTTCAACGGACACACCGAGTTCCAAAGCCCCCAGTCTCAGCAGGTCACGTGCTACATGCAGGACCCAGAATCTGGCTCTGCAGCCAGCTCGCATGAGCCTGAGCATCCCCACTTGGGAAAGGGCAGTGTCCTGGCTACTACACGGCTGTCCCTTCAGGGCCCAACTCCAGACACCCTCACCACACGTGTCTCTGTCAGTTACCGCTCACGGCAGAACCTTCCTTCCTAGGGTAATATGTCACAGGATTGTCCCACATGTCTTCGCCAAGTCCATGGTGGTGTCAGGAAGATTCTGCCTTACATGCACCTAACACAAAAATCTGGATTCCTCGGATTCTTCAGAGATAAGGGAAACATGG
>NW_024076628.1:0-1813 GCF_014754425.2 Oryx dammah
GGGCGGGAGGCGGCGGCGGCAGCGGCGGGCCCAGCTCGCTGACCCCCGCGCGGCCGCGCGCCTGCGGGAGGGGGCCCCCGGCCCTCGCTCCCGCCGCAGCCCCCGCCGCCGCCGCAGACAGAGCGCCCGAGGTGGGAGTCCCGCGGGCAGCCCCTGCCTCCGCGCCGCCTGCCGGGTGCGGCCGCGGCCCTCCAAGCCTGGGCCGCCCGCGTCTCCCCTCCCGGGCGCCCTTGTTCATTTCTGGGTGAAAGGGACCCGAAACGTGCAACAGGTACGGGCGGTCATCATTATTTTCCGGCGGGTCCGGTCCGCCCGGCGTGCGGGGACCAGATGTGGCGGCCGGCTCCGGGGCGAGTCCCCGCGTCCAGCGCCCGCGGCTGGCTCCTTTGTGTGGCCGGTGAGCGGCCCTGGCCGCCGGGTGGGGGACCCCGGCCAGAGACCCCCGGGCTGCGGGAGCCTTCTGGACGGCTCCCCTGAGGCGTAGGGGCTTGGCTTACCCCGGGTATGCGGGCCGGTAACATCCCTCCAGCCTTTGCAGGAGTCACAAAGGGAAGGGAGAGCGGGTTGGCAGGGATATCTGGATGTGTATTTATTTTTATATGTGAGGTAGACATGTATTGGAAAGGAACCGCAGTCTGGCAGGCTCTTGAGGGTTTCTGTGGCATTTCACCCCGCGATGCACCATTTGGACATGGCAGCTGCTGCTACTCCCCCGTGGTTCTCCTCTTGGTGCTTTGACATCTTTCTTAAACAGACATCACCTGAGAAGTTGGAAATGCTGTTGAGTAACTCGATACAGCTGTTTGACAGGTCTTCCGTCTCTTCACGTCTTGTCTGTGCCAAGTAAACCCACCGTGTATGCTAGCATAGGTTGGCAAACCCTCAAATTAAGATCACCGCTCAAAAATACCCCCATATTGGGGAATATTAACCTGTATGGTTTACTTTGCCTTGATGAACCTTATTTTCTTAGTTGTGAGAAACTTTTTTTTTTTTAAACCCCCAAAGAAAGAATACAAAGTAAAGAACAATTTATCTTTGTTTACGTACCTTGGGTCAGGCTGTTACCTAGCTGGTTTCATTGGTATGCTATTTTAGTATAACAATACTAAATGGAAGGAAAATATCTTCCTTTTGCTTTGAGCAATAAAATACTTCTTTGTTCTAGAACCAGGAAGCTTTTATACATAATACTTTGTGTGGCCAAAAGTTGGCTACTTTACCCCGTGACCAAATACATGAAAAAATACCCAATCATGAAAAATACCCAAAGGACTTAGAAAGCATTACCCAGCTCTATAGATTGTTTTTATATTCCAAATTCCAGGAAATCATTTTGTTGTATATTTATTCAAACAAGCTAGACTAAATTTAACCTTAAAAATTGGGACTACTTGGTAAATTCCCTAGCATTAGGGAATGAATTGGCTGCATTTAAAGAATTTACCAAGCATTTTGATTTCTGTGTATAATAGTTGGAAGGAGCTGGTGATGGACCTAGAAATACAACAGCAAAATGCAGAACATGGAAACAGGTAGATCAAGCTTGCGAAGTTCCATCTACTTGGGTTTTAGTTGATTGATGGGTATATCTGAAAACTAAATGTCCACTAATTTAAAAACAAAGTACTACATTTTGACCTAGTTTTTAAAATGAACTCTCTAAAGATTCCTTGACACTCTACTCCCTAAAAACAGATGATACTAATAAGGATTTTCTTTTGAAGAAATAAACTAATATCAAATTAATCTGATCTGTAGAAAGTTTTTCTGACATAATTAGTAGTTTCACTTTACTAAAAATACCACTCAT
>NW_024076629.1:0-1813 GCF_014754425.2 Oryx dammah
CAAATAAAGTGAATCCATTCAATAAGAATCAATTGTGATTTTTTTTTTTTTTTTTTTTTTTACAAAACAGTGATGATTGGCAAGTTGCCCTGATAGATTTCTGGGGTCAAATTTTGTTTCATTTGCCCTCAAGTCCCCTTTTTCATTTTTTGAAAACTCATCCAGTGATTTTTCTGAAGAAATTTTCTATTCAGCCTTTGGAAGGGGCAATGTTAGTTTTCACAGATGGTTCCTCTAACGGTAAAGCAGTCACACTTATGGATAGAATATCCCATGTTCAGGTAACTGAAGAGACATCTGCCCAGAGGGCTGAGTTACGAGCAGTTATTTGGGCTTTACAACATTTAAGAGGCCACACCTTCAATCTTTTGACTGACTCCCAATTTACTGTAGGGTTGTTTCCTCATATAGAGACTGCTAATATTCCGGAAAATAAAACTACTATCTTCTCCTTGTTATCTGATTTACAGAAAGAGATTAAACACAGAAATAAGAAATATTTTGTGGGACATATTAGGGCCCATTCAAGCTTGCCCGGCCCTTTACATGAAGGAAATGCTTTGGCAGATGCATTAGCTAAAGTAATTGCTTTAAACTTACATGAAGAGATTGACAAGGCCAAAAATTCTCACAAAATTCACCATCAAAATGCAGCCGGTTTAAGGCATGAATTTCATATTCCTAGACAAATAGTTAAGTTATGTCCAAATTGCCCAATATTTAATCCATCTCCAGCATTAGGAGTAAATCCCCGAGGCCTTAGGCCTAATGCTCTCTGGCAAATGGACGGAACTCACATTCCGGCCTTTGGAAAACTGTCCTTTGCATGTTGCCTTGGATACATTTTCTCATGTAATTATAGCCTCTGCTAGATCAGGTGAAGGAGCAAGAGATGTAATTCAGCACTTGTTTCAGTGTTTTTCCCAAATAGGACTCCCCGAACAAATAAAAACAGATAAAACCCAGGCTTTTTCTTCTGCTGCTTTTAAGAGATTTTGTCAACAATTTTCCATAGTACATTCAACAGGAATACCTTATAATCCCCAAGGTCAAGCCATAGTGGAAAGGGTGCACCAAACTTTAAAAAATCAGATAGCTAAATTAAAGCAGGGAGAATTTAAGTATTCCTCTCCACATCGTGTTTTACACCATGCTTTGTTTGTAATTAATCATTTAAACGTGGACACACAGTGGCAGACTGCAATGATGAGACACTGGACTCCTGAAGGGGCTATGGCTCGGCTTCTGGTCAAATGGAAAGACCTCCTTACAGGAGAATGGAGAGGGTATGCTTGTGTGTTTCCACAGGATTCTACTTCTGTTTGGAATCCCATCAGGCTGATTTGACATGTCCAGCCCCATGAGACCTCCAGGATCACAAAGACCCCCAAGGTCACTGAGATCCCTGGGGCCCTGGAGTCCGGGACCGAGAAAAGATGGGAAGACCAGAAGCTCATGAGTCCCAGCCTGAGGGAGCCAGGGAAAAGCCAAAGGGCGAATGATTCTTCACCTGAGGCTTCACTGCTAGTACATCACTTCAGACACCTGGCACTTCAGGAGAGACATGCTGATCGAGTTCAACGGTATTCTGCTCCACTTCATCACTGTCATTGTACTCAAGCAACCACCTCCAGCACGGTACCAAGTTGGGGCCAGCTGAAACACCTTGCTCAGCAGGCTGAAGGATTCATAGAAAGGCGGAGACATGAGGCCACTCCTATGGTAATGTTTGTGGCCATGCTTGCTGTGTTGGCTTGTCAGCCGCCCCTTCCAGCGCAGAAAAGTTTCATTGGGCCTATTTGCCTAATCCAGC
>NW_024076630.1:0-1812 GCF_014754425.2 Oryx dammah
TCCCCTCCGGGCGATATGAGGCTCTTTTCCGCTGAGGCGTCTTGAGGCAAATCACCCCTTCCCTCTTGAACTTTGAAAGGGTCCTTCACACCCTTGCTGCAACTCAAGAAGCTCCCCGACATACCCGCCTCCACTCGAGAGTAACACCGAGGGACCCGCCCACATCAAGAGGAGCCCCGTTTCCTCCTCATAGCTCGAGATGAGGGTTCCTTTCCCTGCTTCGTCGGGAAAGGATTCCCAGGTTTACTGTCGCATCTCGGAGGTGGCGCTCACCACAGGAATGGCGAGAGAAACTCCAAGGGTCGTGCCACCATTCCCAATGTGCACCAAATGTCTCAGTCCACTCCAGAAGATCCTGATATCCCTGCACTTCCTCGACATTCCCGCCGAGGATTGACTCACAACACAGTTGCACGTGTGAGATCCCTGTGGGAAAACCTCGTGGGAAATCTTACATGGAATGCAACAGATCCCAGTATCAAGGCGACGGGAAGCCTGCCACAGCTGTCCACCTAGGGAGAAAAGCGGACTTGTATGTCCCCACTGGAGACAAGGACTGACTCCCCTGTGGAGCGTCCAGAAGTATCCCAAGATCCATGTCAGCACTGGAGAGGAATCCTCAGGTTCCATCATAGACTCCACACGAGGTCTTAGACCCCTGCACCGACTGCAGAGGAATCCCGACAGGCCCCTCGCAACACGCATGGAGACTGGCCTGTCTTGAGGCCACAAGGGAGGGTCCAGAGGTCGCCGTCGTAACTCGAGAAGGTCCCGCCGCAACTCGAGAAAATCCAGGAGGTTCTCCCCTCCAGGCGAGATGAGGCCCTTTTCCTCTGAGGCGTCTCGAGGCCAATCACCACTTCCCTCTTGAACTTCGAAAGGTTCCTTCACACCCTTGCTGCAACTCAAGAAGTTCCCCGACATACCCTCCTCTACTCGAGAGGAACACCGAGGGTGCCGCCCACATCAAGAGGAGCCCCGTTTCCTCCTCAAAGCTCGAGATGAGGGTTCCTTTCCCTGCTTCGTCGGGAAAGGATTCCTGGCATTGCTGTAGCATCTCGGAGGCGGCGCTCTCCACAGGAAAGTCGAGAGGAACTCCAGGGGTCATGCCACCATTCCCAATGTGCACAAAATGGCTCAGTCCACTCCAGAAGAACCTGATTTCCCTGCACTTCCTCGACATGCACGCCGAGTATCGACACACACCACAGTGGCTCATGTGACAGCCCTGTCGCAAAGCCTCGTGGGAAAGCCTCCAAAGAATGCCACAGATCCCTGTATCAAGGCGCCAGGAAGCCTGCCACGGGTGCTCCAACTCGTGAGGAAAGCGGACGTGCATGTCCCCACTCGAGACGAGGACTGACTCCCCTGTGGAGCCCCCAGAACGACCGAAGATCCGTCTCACCACTGGAGAGGAATCCTCAGGTTCCCTCATAGACTCTACACGAGGTCTTAGTCCCCGGCACCGACTGCAGAGGAATCCCGACAGGCCCCTCGCAACTCGCATGGAGACTGGCCTGTCCTGAGGCCACAAGGGAGGGTCCAAGAGGTCCCCGTCGTAACTGGAGAAGGTCACGCCGCAACTCGAGAAAATCCAGGAGGTTCTCCCCTCCAGGCAAGATGAGGCCCTTTTCCACTGAGGCGTCTCGAGGCAAATCACCCCCTCCCTCTTGAACTTCCAAAGGGTCCTTCACACCCTTGCTGCAACTCAAGAAGTTCCCCTACATACCCGGCTCGATTGGAGAGGAACACCGAGGGTCCGGTAAACATCAAGGGAGCCCCGTTTCCTCCTCAAAGCTCGAGATGAGGGTT
>NW_024076631.1:0-1812 GCF_014754425.2 Oryx dammah
GGGGACCACTGCAGTGTCAGAGGCGGGCACACTGGCCGCCACTTATGGAGCAGTTATCGGGTCCCAGGCTCGGGCACACACCTCCGCCCAGCTCGCTCCCTGAGGGTGCCCGGCCACCTGAGGTCGGTGCCCCTGTCGGGACCCCGAGGCGCGGGCGGAGGGCGACTTGCCCAAGGGAGCCTGGGACGCCTGCTGCCCCTTCTCTGTCTCTTCCTGTGAGAGGACCGTGGTCCGATCTCGGGGACCCGCCCTCCCTTTCCTGCCCCTGTGTGTCTGCGCTGATGCAGACGCTTGTTCCGAGGAGCCTAATGTGGTGTTTGTTCCTGCCCAGAGAGATCTGATCACGGTAATTCTGTATTCACTTGCCTCTGTTTATCCCTCAAGCCCGGCCAGCACTGGGAAGCAGATTATCAGCGCTGGGCTTGATAAATTGGACTCGGGGCTGGAATGGAAAAGAAATCCTGTTTTATTATTGCAGACAAAGCTGGCGGGCGGGCAGCGTATGTTGTGTGGGCAGCCCCTCGGTGCTCAGAGACTCAGAGCAATCGGGGCCTTTCAAGAGGCCCCCACCTTCATGAGCGGCAGGGACCCCATTAGCCCGGCTGCGGCGGGGGAGGGGTGACAGAGTGTCAGTGGGACGGAGGGGGAAGAGCTGATCGATGACGGGCGATCGATTCGCATCTTTCCCCTCGATTTGACGCAGAGCAGGGTGGAGATGAGGCCCGCGGAGGGGATGTTGGCCTGATCGGGGCCAGCAGAAGCTCAGAGGTCTTTCATGTGATGGAGGGTGGGATGAGGGCTGAGCGCTGCTTTGTCAGACGCCTGGTGAGTATCGATCATATTAGAAATGATAATGAGCCAATTCTTCAGGGCTGGGAGGTCTTAACCGTTTCACGGCTTGCTGGGCTGACCCAGGTGGATGCTGGAACCCTCCCTGGGTCTGCAGTTGATACTCTGCGTGTCCTGGGCCGTGGCCTGAGCCCACCCACGGTCCTGGAGATCTGGCCAGAGGGGCCGGGGCCCTGGGCTGATGGGCCAGGGTCAGACCCCATGGGGTTGCGCGAGCACCCAGCGGGTGCCTGGCTCTGGTGTGTCTCCCCAGCCCTTGCGAGGTGGCTGAGGGTGACTCTGCCTGTTGCTCTGAGGCCCCCAGCTGTTGAGTGGCTGGGCCTCTGCCTGCCTTTCTTCCCCAGCACAACACTGCCTGTCACACCCACCACTCACTCCCTCGTGGAGCACGGACTTTTGTCGGTCCCTTAATCCCTCTGAGGCCCACTCTGCTCATCTGTAAAGGGGGGCCGAGGCAGACTGGCTGGGAGAATTCAGAGGACAGCGAGGCGTGCTTTGTACACCCTCGTCTCTACCATAAGGCCCGGCCTGAGCTCCAGGGTGGCTCCAGTTGCATGTCTGCCCACGTAGCTGAGCATTTCATGTCGAGAAGCCTGTCCCTCCAAGGAGGGAGAACTGCTGTGCACTTTCCGGATGGGCCTGAGGCCCAGGTGAGCCGATGCCCGGGGGCACCTAGCCTGCTGTGTGCCCAGTCGTGACCTTGTGTCCAACTCTTTGCAACCCACCAGGCTTCTCTGTCCGTGCCATTCTCCAGGCAAGAATCCTGGAGTGGGTTGCCATTTCCTTCTGCAGGGGATCTTCCCGACCCGGGGGCCAGACCTGCATTGCCAGGCAGGCTCTTAATCTCTGAACCACCCGGGAAGCCCACCTCGCATGCAGTTGGTGCTTAATAAAAGACGACTATCATCCTTGTCACCGTCAGCATCGTCACCGTCAGCATCGTCATCACTGTCACTGCCGTCG
>NW_024076632.1:0-1811 GCF_014754425.2 Oryx dammah
GGCAGGCTTCCCGGCGCCTTGATACAGGGATCTGTGGCATTCTTTGGAGGCTTTCCCACGAGGCTTTGCGACAGGGCTGTCACACGTGCCACTGTGGTGTGAGTCGATCCTCGGCGTGCATTTCGAGGAAGTGCAGGGAAATCAGGTTCTTCTGGAGTGGACTGAGACATTTTGTGCACATTGGGAATGGTGGCACGAACCCTCGAGTTCCTCTCTACATTCCTGTGGAGAGCGCCGCCTCAGAGATGTGAAAGCAAAGCCGGGAATCCTTTCCCGACGAAGCAGGGAAAGGAACCCTCATCTCGAGCTTTGAGGAGGAAACGGGGCTCCTCTTGATGTGGGCGGGGCCCTCGGTGTTCCTCTCTAGGGGAGCCGGGTATGTCGGGGAACTTCGTGAGTTGCAGCAAGGGTGTGAAGGACCCTTTCGAAGTTCAAGAGAGAAGGGGTGATTTGCCTCGAGACGCCTCAGCGGAAAAGGGCCTCATCTCGCCTGAACGGGAGAACCTGCTGGATTTTCTCGAGTTGCGGCGGGAACTTCTCGAGTTACGACGGGGATCGCTGGGACACTCCCTTGTGGCTTCAGGACAGGCCAGTGTCCATGTGAGTTGCGAGGGGCCTGTTGGGATTCCTCTGCAGTCGGTGCCGTGGCCTAAGACTTCGTGTGGAGTCTATTACGGAACCTGAGGATTCCTCTCCAGTGCTGACATGGATCTTGGGGTCCTTCTGGGGCCTCCACAGGGGAGTCAGTCTTCGTCTCGAGTGGGGACATGCACGTCCGCTTTCCTCACGAGCTGGAGCAGCCTTGGCAGTCTTTCCGGCGCCTTGATACAGGGATCTGTGGCATTCTTTGGAGGCTCTCCCACGAGGCTTTCCGACAGGGCTGTCACACTTGCCTCTGTGGTGTGAGTCGATCCTCGGTGTGCATGTCGAGGAAGTGCAGGGAAATCAGGTTCTTCTGGAGTGGACTGAGACATTTTGTTCACATTGGGAATGGTGGCACGATCCCTGGAGTTCCTCTCGACTTTCCTGTGGAGAGCGCCACCTCCGAGATGCGACAGCAAAGCCGGGAATCCTTTAACGACGAAGCAGGGAGAGGAACACACATCTCGAGCTTTGAGGAGGAAACGGGGCTACTCTTGATGGGGGCGGGACCCTCGGTGTTCCTCTGGAGTGGAGGCGGGTATTTCGGGGAACTTCTTGAGTTGCAGCAGGGTGGGAAGGACCCTTTCGAAGTTCAAGAGGGAAGGGGTGATTTGCCTCGAGAGGCCTCAGCGGAAAAGGGCCTCATCTCGCCTGGAGGGGAGAACCTCCTGGATTTTCTCGAGTTGCGGCGGAACCTTCTCGAGTTACGACAGGGACCTCTGGGACCCTCCCTGTTGGCCTCAGGACAGGCCAGTCTCCATGCGAGTTGCGAGGGGCCTGTCGGGATTCCTCCTCAGTCGGTGCCGTGGCCTAAGACCTCGTGTGGAGTCTATGACGGAACCTGAGGATACCTCTCCAGTGCTGACATGGATCTTGGGGTCCTTCTGGGGGCTCACAGGGGAGTCAGTCCTCGTCTCGAGTGGGACATGCACGTCCGCTTTCCTCACGAGCTGGAGGAGCCGTGGCAGGCTTCCCGGCGCCTTGATACAGGGATCTGTGGCATTCTTTGGAGGCTTTCCCACGAGGCTTTGCGACAGGGCTGTCACACTTACCACTGTGATGTGAGTCGATCCTCGGCGTGCATGTCGAGGAAGTGCAGGGAAATCAGGTTCTTCTGGAGTTGACTGAGACATTTTGTGCACATTGGGAATGGTGGCACGACCCCTGGA
>NW_024076633.1:0-1811 GCF_014754425.2 Oryx dammah
GGGACTCAGCCTCTGCGTTGTGGGGCTGCCTCCCCCACGCAGGGGCTGAGTCCCTGCCTGCCTTCCAGCGCTTGACAGACTGAGTTTCCCTAGGGCTCTCCTCCCCAGCAGAGGCGTGGAAGTGATTTTGCCTGCCCCTCGCTTCTGAGCTACAGCCCACAGCCCGAGCTCAGGAAAGCAGACCCGGAGCGAAGAAATCCGCATGGCGCGTGGCGCCCCCGCATGGAAGTCGAGTCACAGCACGCTGGGAAGCGAGCCTCCCGCTTCCCTAGGCCATGAACCAGCGGCAGAAGCCGTGCAGTTGGGCTTCCCTCCCGTCTGACACAGCATTAAGTGCAGGAGCCTTTGGCAGGCTGAAAGCCACTGGCGCCTAAACCCTCCCCAAGGGCGTCTGGGCACTAGGTGCAAAGGCAAGGCAGTAGAGGAGCTGAGCCCAGGCAGGCGCCAATTTCGTATCCCAGCCTGGGGCAGGCTGCTATTTCCTGGGCAGGGACCCCTAACTGCAAGGCAAGTCTGGACAATTCTTTACAGGACAGAGCAACCTCACACCATGGACTCTGCCAGATCGGGCCTCTGAGCAGAGCTGGAACTCTGCCGATCTGGAGGCAATCTTGGGATCTACCAGCCAGGCCTTGCAGATGCACGCAGCTGGGCTGCCTGCTCATCCCCCGAGGAGGCTCGCTTCCCAGCGTGCTGTGCACTCGGCTTCCATGCGGGGGCTCCACGCGCCTCCCGGAGGTCTTGGCTCCGGGGCTGCTTTCCTGAGCTCGGGCTGTGGGTGGGAGCTCAGAACCGCAGGGGCAGGCCTCAATCACTTGCACGCGTCTGTGCTGGGGAGGAGAGCACTAGGGAAACTCGGTCTCTCAAGCGCTGGCAGGCGAGCAGGGACTCAGCCTCGGCGTTGTGGGGCTGCCTCCCCCACCCTGGGGCACTGGGAGCAGCCCGGTGCTCTCCGTGCTGCGCTGAGTCCGGCCGGCCAAGCACCAGTGGGAGAAGCCTTGCAGTTGGGCTTTCCTCCCTTCTGACACAGCGCTAAGTGCTGAAGCTCTTGACAGGGTGAAAGTCACAAGCCCATAAACCCACCCCCAGGGCGCCTGGGCCCTAGGTCCAAAGGCAAGGCAGGAGAGGAGCTGAGACCAGGAAGCGCCAGTTGCCTCTCCCTGCATGGGACAGCATGCTCTATCCTGGGCATGAACACTAACAGCGAGGCAAGTCAGGGCTAGTCTCGCCCAGGGCAGAGCAGCCTAACACCAGGAACTCTGCCAGATCTGGCCTAGGAGCAGAGCTGAAGCTCTGCCGTACTGGAGGTGCACTTCGGATCTCCCAGTCAGGCCTTGCAGACGCACGCAGCTGGGCTGCCTGCTCCTCACCTGAGGACGCTCGCTTCCCAACGTGCTGTGCATTCGGCTTCCATGTGGGGGCGCCACGCACCTTCTGGAGGTCTTGGCTCCGGGGCTGCTTCCCTGAGCTGAGGCTGTGGCCGGTAGTTCAGAACGGCAGGGGCAGGCCAAAACTACTTCCACGCATCTGTGCTGGGGAGGAGAGCCCCTGAAAAACTCGGTCTCTAAAGCGCTATGAGGCGAGGAGGGACCCAGCCTCCGCGTTGTGGGGCTACCTCCCCCACCCAGGGGCCCTGGAACAGCCCGGTGCTCTCCGTACTGCGCTGATTCCGGGCGGCCAACAACCAGCGGGAGAAGCCTTGAGGTTGGGCTTCCCTCCCGTCTGACACAGCGCTAAGTGCTGGAGCCCTTGGCAAGGTGAAAGCCACCGGCGCCTAAACCCTCCCCTAGGGCCCAGGCGCCCTTGGGGAG
>NW_024076634.1:0-1811 GCF_014754425.2 Oryx dammah
GTCTCCATGCGAGTTGTGAAGCCTGGCGGGATTCCTCTGCAGTCTGTGCCGGGACCAAAGACCTCGTGTGCAGTCTCTGACGGAACCTGAGTATTCCTCTCCAGTGCTGACATGGACCTTGGGGTACCTCTGGAGGCTCCACAGGGGAGTCAGTCCTCATCTCCACTGGGGACATGCACGTCCGCTTTCCCCACGAGCTGGAGCAGCCGTGACAGGCTTCCCGGCACCTTGATAAAGGGATCTGTGGCATTCTTTGGGGGCTTTCCCTCGAGGCTTTCCGACAGGGTTGTCACACGTGCCACTGTGGTGTGAGTCGATCTTCGGCGTGCATGTCGTGGAAGTGCAGGGAAATCAGGTTCTTCTGGAGTGGACTGAGACATTTTGTGCACATTGGGAATGGTGGCACGATCCCTGGAGTTCCTCTCGACTTTCTTTGGAGAGCGCCTCCACCGCGATGGGACCTGAAAGCTGTGAATCATTTCCCGAAGTAGCAGGGAAATGAACCCTCATCTCGAGCTATGAGGAGGAAACGGGACTCCTCTTGATGTGGGCGAGACCCTCGGTGTTCTTGTCTAGTGGAGGCGGGTATGTCGGGGAACTTCTTGGGTTGCAGCAAGGTTGTGAAGGACCCTTTCGAAGTTCAAGAGGGAAGGGGTGATTTGCCTCGAGATGCCTCAGCGGAAAAGGGCCTCATCTCGCCTGGAGGGGAGAACCTCTTGGATATTCTCGAGTTGCGGCGGGACCTTCTCGAGTTACGACGGGGACCTCTGGGACCCTCCCTTGTGTCCTCAAGAAAGGCCAGGCTCCATGCGAGTTGCGAGGGACCTGTCGGGATTCCTCTGCAGTCGGTGCCGAGTCCTAAGACCTCGTGTGGAGACTATGACGGAACCTGAGTATTCCTCTCCAGTGCTGACATGGATCTTGGGGTACTTATGGAGGCTCCACAGGGGAGTCAGTCCTCGTCTCGAGTGGGGACATGCACGTCCGCTTTCCTCACGAGCTGGAGCAGCTGTGGCTGGCTTCCCAGCCCCATGATACAGGATCTGTGGCATTCTTTGGAGGCTTTCCCACGAGGCATTCCGACAGGGCTGTCACAGGTGTCACTGTGGTGTGAGTCGATCCTAGGCGTGCATGTCGAGGAAGTGCAGGGAAATCAGGTTCTTCTGGAGTGGACTGAGACTTTTTGTGCACATTGGGAATGGTGGCACGACCCCTGGAGTTCCTCTGGACATTTCTGTGGAGAGGGCCTCCTCCGAGATGGGACAGGAAAGGGGGGAATCATTTCCCGAAGTAGCAGGGAAATGAACCCTCATCTCGAGCTATGAGGAGGAAACGGGACTGCTCTTGATGTGGGCGAGACCCTGGGTGTTCTTGTCTAGTGGAGGCGGGTATGTCGGCGAACTTCTCGAGTTGCAGCAAGGTTGTGAAGGACCCTTTCGAAGTTCAAGAGGGAAGGGGTGATTTGCCTCGAGACGCCTCAGCGGAAAAGGGCCTCATCTCGACTGGATGGCAGAACCTCTTGGATATTCTTGAGTTGCGCCGGGACCTTCTCGAGTTACGACGGGGACCTCTGGGACCCTCCCTTGTGTCCTCAAGAAAGGCCACGCTCCATGAGAGTTGCGAGGGACCTGTCGGGATTCCTCTGCAGTCGGTGCCGAGGCCTAAGTCCTCGTGTGGAGTCTATGACAGAACCTGAGGATTCCTCTCCAGTGCTGACATGGATCTTGGGGTACTTCTGGAGGTTCCACAGGGGAGTCAGTCCTCGTCATGAGTGGGGACATGCACGTCCGCTTTCCTCACGAGCTGGAGCA
>NW_024076635.1:0-1811 GCF_014754425.2 Oryx dammah
AATTTTATATGAATCTTCTCTTACGTCAAAACTCTTGGTTCTGATGATGATTTTCATCCTCCCCCCAACCTGACTTTCATCTTGAGAAGCTTCAGATGGACACACAGGCAAGATTAGTCCAGCGCGTACCGTACACCCTCCCTCTGGAGCCACCAGTTGTAATCGCTTTGCAAGTTTAATTTGCTTTGAGCGATTACATAGGAAGTTGCCAGCTTTGTGACATTTCAGCCAGCCCTAAATGCTTCAGCTGGTACCTCCTAGGAACAGGCCATTCTTCGGCAAAATGTCAGTGCAGGAAACAACACAGATGCAAATCTCGTAGACACTGCTCTGAGGGGGACACTGGTCCTGTGTGTTCAGATGACTTTGGCTTTTCCACTGGACAACAGTCATGTCTTGCATCTTCAAAATATATGTTCTATAGTCTGCATACATTTTACACAAATATACATGTATTTTGTGAAAAGGAAATTCTTCAAAAGTACTTATGACTGGAAGCCACTGCCTTTCACTGCTCCTCTGAATGACATGCTTACCCCTCTTATTTTCACTTATCAACTTTAAACACCATCTGTTGTCTCATAAGCCACAAGGACTTAGTTGATACTACCCACTCCCCTAACCACTGGACCACCAGGGACTTCCCCCACGTTTTTATACTGCTTGACTTTTATGTGTGCTTGTGATTGATCCAAGTGGAATGTGGACTTGCTCTTGCCAGATGAAGGAGAGGACAGCGTGTGTATCATCAAGAGTTGTAAGAAATTTATTGGCAAAAGGGGAAGGCAACCCTCTCTCTCTCATCAGTGGGTGTCTACAGGCCTCGGGGTGCAGAAATGACAAAAGGCAGGGGCAGTGGTCCTGGAGAATGCTTCTGTAAGTGATGTGTAAGTAGAGCATGTGACTGTGCTGGAGTTAGAAATGGTCCTCCAGGAACCAGCTATGAGGCCTCCTTACTCGGGATAGTTTTATGGTCCTAATGAAAGTTCTCAAATGCTAAGGTTAACCAACCCACAGCCCACTGTCCCGGCCCAGGGAGGAGCAGGGGCAGCAGTTCTGGGCTCAGCAGATGGACAGGCTGCTGAGATCACTGGGTCTGGGATGAGCTTCTGCTACGAATGAGGGGGGCCTGAGGCTGGGTCATTTATCACGTGTTCTTGGTCTCACCTGGACCCCCTGCATCGCTCACCTGTAGATCTGGTGATAAATCAGAGTGGAGGTGGCACAGCTCACGGCCTTGTCAGCATCCTCCAGTCCCATACTTGGTGGGCTTTGCTGCCTATCCTGTCTGCCCTTTCGAACTTCACACTTTCTTAATCTCTTCCAAAAGGAGACACAAGACTCATTCTGGTCTCAAGGACGTATGCTTCACAAAATCCTTTTATTAAAACAATGGTTACAAAGACTTCACATGGCTCCCGAGTCCCCTCTGCTGTCGCTCCCAGCTCAGAGTCAACGGATGCAGCACTTGGCTTTGCCCTTGTAGCAGGTGCCTTCAATCCTGTTGTAGAGGGGGCAGGGCGATAGGTTGCAGGTCCCCCCTTTCCTGGCACATATGTAGCTGTCAGACCGCTGGCCAAGAGCCGTAAGCTGGCCGGCACCTGAGAGAAGGGAAAAGCAACCGTGTCAGACTCCTGGCTTGCGGCCACAGGGCTTTCAGGGGAAAGCAGGACAGACAGCCCTTTGCAAAGCACGTCACAGGGGTTTCCCTTGCAAGAGCTTCACACCAAGATGGCCTGTGGAGCTGCTGGTGAAACACGGCATCTGAAGAGCCCCCTCAGTGCTGGTGGGTTGGTGTCTCCACCCTTAGC
>NW_024076637.1:0-1810 GCF_014754425.2 Oryx dammah
AATTTTATATGAATCTTCTCTTACGTCAAAACTCTTGGTTCTGATGATGTTTTTCATCCTCCCCCAACCTGACTTTCATCTTGAGAAGCTTCAGATGGACACACAGGCAAGATTAGTACAGCGCGTACCCGTACACCCTCCCTCTGGAGCCACCAGTTGTAATCGCTTTGCAAGTTTAATTTGCTTTGAGCGATTACATAGGAAGTTGCCAGCTTTGTGACATTTCAGCCAGCCCTAAATGCTTCAGCTGGTACCTCCTAGGAACAGGCCATTCTTCGGCAAAATGTCAGTGCAGGAAACAACACAGATGCAAATCTCGTAGACACTGCTCTGAGGGGGACACTGGTCCTGTGTGTTCAGATGACTTTGGCTTTTCCACTGGACAACAGTCATGTCTTGCATCTTCAAAATATATGTTCTATAGTCTGCATACATTTTACACAAATATACATGTATTTTGTGAAAAGGAAATTCTTCAAAAGTACTTATGACTGGAAGCCACTGCCTTTCACTGCTCCTCTGAATGACATGCTTACCCCTCTTATTTTCACTTATCAACTTTAAACACCATCTGTTGTCTCATAAGCCACAAGGACTTAGTTGATACTACCCACTCCCCTAACCACTGGACCACCAGGGACTTCCCCCACGTTTTTATACTGCTTGACTTTTATGTGTGCTTGTGATTGATCGAAGTGGCATGTGGACTTGCTCTTGCCAAATGAAGGAGAGGACAGCGTGTGTATCATCAAGAGTTGTAAGAAATTTATTGGCAAAAGGGGAAGGCAACCCTCTCTCTCCCATCAGTGGGTGTCTACAGGCCTCGGGGTGCAGAAATGACAAAAGGCAGGGGCAGTGGTCCTGGAGAATGCTTCTGTAAGTGATGTGTAAGTAGAGCATGTGACTGTGCCGGAGTTAGAAATGGTCCTCCAGGAACCACTATGAGGCCTCCTTACTCGGGATAGTTTTATGGTCCTAATGAAAGTTCTCAAATGCTAAGGTTAACCAACCCACAGCCCACTGTCCCGGCCCAGGGAGGAGCAGGGGCAGCAGTTCTGGGCTCAGCAGATGGACAGGCTGCTGAGATCACTGGGTCTGGGATGAGCTTCTGCTACGAATGAGGGGGGCCTGAGGCTGGGTCATTTATCACGTGCTCTTGGTCTCACCTGGACCCCCTGCATCACTCACCTGTAGATCTGGTGATAAATCAGAGTGGAGGTGGCACAGCTCACGGCCTCGTCAGCATCCCCCAGTCCCGTACTCGGTGGGCTTTGCTGCCTATCCTGTCTGCCCTTTCGAACTTCACACTTTCTTAATCTCTTCCAAAAGGAGACACAAGACTCATTCTGGTCTCAAGGACGTATGCTTCACAAAATCCTTTTATTAAAACAATGGTTACAAAGACTTCACATGGCTCCCGAGTCCCCTCTGCCGTCGCTCCCAGCTCAGAGTCAACGGATGCAGCACTTGGCTTTGCCCTTGTAGCAGGTGCCTTCAATCCTGTTGTAGAGGGGGCAGGGCGATAGGTTGCAGGTCCCCCCTTTCCTGGCACATATGTAGCTGTCAGACCGCTGGCCGAGAGCCGTAAGCTGGCCGGCACCTGAGAGAAGGGAAAAGCAACCGTGTCAGACTCCTGGCTTGTGGACACAGGGCTTTCAGGGGAAAACAGGACAGACAGCCCTTTGCAAAGCACGTCACAGGGGTTTCCCTTGCAAGAGCTTCACACCAAGATGGCCTGTGGAGCTGCTGGTGAAACACGGCATCTGAAGAGCCCCCTCAGTGCTGGTGGGTTGGTGTCTCCACCCTTAGC
>NW_024076638.1:0-1809 GCF_014754425.2 Oryx dammah
TATGAAAAATACATGAAGCACTGTGTCGCAGCAACACACAGTATAGACAAATTTTGTCCCTGCTTTTTCTCTGTGCCTTTTGTTTCTGCCAATTCAGAGTTAGCTAAAACATAGGGTCTTCACTGATAGTATTAGAAATTTCTTCCATTGATCTTTATGCCAATAATGTTGAAGGTCCAGTTTGGGAAGTTGACCAGCAGCTCTTTTTTTGCACGTTGTTTAATTCCATTAACACTACTGTACAATGAACTACAGGTTCACCTCATTCACTTCTGTGCCCTACCTTCCAGTTCTATGCACATTCATATAGGAAAATAGGTTCAACTATTTGCAATCTGATGGACAAATAGATTCATTACTGCCTTGTGAATGATCTTTGAAAAAGAAATCTTTCACATGAACGTCTCTTAAATAGTTTTCATCTGAGGGATTTGTATGCAAACCAGTATTGTTTTTATAATATGTATTATCTTTCCTAAACATAATGACACTAATAAATCTTTTTAAATATGAATTTATGAAAGAGAGAGAGCACAATAGCACCATACTTCAGGAGGCTGGACTGAGGCTTGATATTAATTACTATTGTGTATGGTGGGGAGAAACCTGAAAGCATAAGCTATAAGATGAAGAGGCCCAGATGCAAATTAATTCGTGTTGACAAACCCCAGAAAGACCCCAGAATTAGCAGCCTGTGCCAGAGGAGCGTGGCAGGCTACCATCCATAGCATCGCCCAGAGTCGGACACACCTGAAGCGACTAAGCAGCAGCAAAGCACCAGTGTGGTATTAAGTGAAAGTGTTAGTCACTCAGTCGTGTCCAACTCTTTGTGACTCCATGGACTATAGCCCACCAGGCTCCTCTGCCCATGGAATTATCCAGGCAAGAATACTGGAATGGGTAGCCATTCTCTCCTCCAGGGGATCTTCCTGACCCAGGGATTGAATACGGCTCTCCTAATTGTGGACAGATTCTTTACGGTATGAGCCATCAGAGAAGCCCAAAATGGTATTAAACTCGTGGGTTATTTGGAAATCTGCAAAATGAGCACAGGATCAGATAATTGATCAGCTTCAGATACCTGGAAATTACTAAGTAAAAAACTCAGATCCTGGAGTTCAGTTACTTATTCATTATCACAGTTACAATATAAACTGGGGGAGAAACCAAGTTTAGTAGTGAATTTCGCCTAGCAATGTTTCTTCCAGATATCACAGTGATTTTTAAAAATGCAAACAACCACACAGTAAAGAAATGACATACAGATATTCATGTAGCAGAAAGTTTGAACTAAAGCAAAACCAAAATCTCCAACGAGTTAAATGAGTCAGAATTGACTGTTCTGGTATAAAACACGCAGACTTCCATGCCAGATGTGTGAGACAGCATATCCCCATATTACATTCATGCTCATAAGGAAATACCATAAAGACTAGCTCTTAGGATGTAGCAATAGTGAAGGGTAAATATTACCCAGGAATAGCCATATTATTTTAGACAGGTTTGAAAACTATCTAGTTTACTTGGAATTGCAGGAAGAGGAGTCTAGGAATTGGAATCAATGATATGGCGAGTATACTGGTGGTAGTGGAGACTAGTGATGTTTAGGAACAGACCATTTAGCTGAGGGAGCTACAGTGACTGGAATGCCTGTTTATCTATGTCTACATTTCCCCCTGATTTCTTTATTTTATTTTTTCTGAAAACACTGTCTTTCATTGAATTTCCCTTTTCCTCCCAACAATGGCTCTTCCTCAATGCGGGTCCCAGAGCAGCAGCAGGCACGGGTTTGGGTATGGGCTGCAGGGG
>NW_024076639.1:0-1129 GCF_014754425.2 Oryx dammah
GCCCCTGGGTGGGGGAGGTAGCCCCACAACGCGGAGGCTGGGTCCCTTCTCGCCTTATAGCGCTTGAGAGACCGAGTTTTTCAGGTGCTCTCCTCCCCAGCACAGATGCTTGGAAGTAGTTTTGGCCTGCCCCTGCCGTTCTGAACTCCCGGCCACAGCCTCAGCTCAGGGAAGCAGACCCTGAGCCAAGACCTCTGGGAGGTGCGTGGCGCCCCCACATGGAAGCCGAATGCACACCACGCTGGGAAGCGAGCGTCCTAAGGTGAGGAGCAGGCAGCCCAGCTGCGTGCGTCTGCAAGGCCTGACTGGGAGATCCCAAGTGCACCTCCAGAACGGCAGAGCTTCAGCTCTGCTCCTAGGCCAGATCTGCCAGAGTTCCTGGTGTGAGTCTGCTCTGCCCTGGGCGAGACTAGCACAGACTTGCCTCGCTGTTAGTGTTCCTGCCCAGGATAGAGCATGCTGTCCCATGCAGGGAGAGGCAACTGGCGCCTTCCTGGTCTCAGCTCCTCTCTTGCCTTGCCTTTGGACCTAGGGCCAAGGCGCCCTGGGGGAGGGTTTATGGGCTGGTGGCTTTCACCCTGTCAAGAGCTTCAGCACTTAGCGCTGTGTCCGAAGGGAGGAAAACCCAACTGCAAGGCTTCGCCCACTGGTGCTTGGCCGGCCGGACCCAGCGCAGCACGGAGAGCACCGGGCTGCTCCCAGGGCCCCTGGGTGGGGGAGGCAGCCCCACAATGCCGAGGCTGAGTCCCAGCTCGCCTGCCAGCGCTTGAGAGACCGAGTTTCCCTAGTGCTCTCCTCCCCAGCACGGACGCGTGCAAGTGATTGAGGCCTGCCCCTGCTTTTCTGAGCTCCCACCCACAGCCCGAGCTCAGGAAAGCAGCCCCGGAGCCAAGACCTCCGGGAGGCGCGTGGAGCCCCCGCATGGAAGTCGAGTGCACAGCACGCTGGGAAGCGAGCCTCCTCGGGGGATGAGCAGGCAGCCCAGCTGCGTGCATCTGCAAGGCCTGGCTGGTAGATCCCAAGATCGCCTCCAGATCGGCAGAGTTCCAGCTCTGCTCAGAGGCCCGATCTGGCAGAGTCCATGGTGTGAGGATGCCCTGTCCTGGAAAGAATTGTCCAGACTTGCCTC
>NW_024076639.1:1229-1809 GCF_014754425.2 Oryx dammah
GCCTTTGCACCTAGTGCCCAGACGCCCTTGGGGAGGGTTTAGGCGCCAGTGGCTTTCAGCCTGCCAAAGGCTCCTGCACTTAGTGCTGTTTCAGACGGGAGAGAAGCCCAACTGCACGGCTTCTCCCACTGGTGCTTGGCCTAGGGAAGCAGGAGGCTCGCTTCCCAGTGTACTGTGACTCGACTTCCATGCGGGGGCGCCACGCGCCATGCGGATTTTTTCGCTCCGGGTCTGCTTTCCTGAGCTCGGGCTGTGGGCTGGAGCTCAGAAGCGAGGGGCAAGCAAAATCACTTGCACGCGTCTGCTGGGGAGGAGAGCCCTAGGGAAACTCGGTCTGTCAAGCGCTGGAAGGCAGGCAGGGACTCAGCCTCTGCGTTGTGGGGCTGCCTCCCCCACGCAGGGACCCTGGGACCAGACCGGTGTTCTCCGTGCTGCTCCGAGGCTGGGCGGCCAAGTACCAGCGTGAGAAGCCTTGCAGTTGGGCTTCCCTCCCGTCTGACACAGCGCTAAGTGCTGGAGCCC
Organism: Oryx dammah; assembly: GCF_014754425.2. Lineage (NCBI taxonomy): Eukaryota > Metazoa > Chordata > Mammalia > Artiodactyla > Bovidae > Oryx > Oryx dammah. The sequence continues at coordinate 1,752 of NW_024076639.1, forward strand.
TTGGCAGGAAGAAAGCCACCGGCGGCTAAATCCTCCACAAGGGCGCCTGCGCCCTAGT
>NW_024076640.1:0-1809 GCF_014754425.2 Oryx dammah
ACCACAGTGGCACGTGTGACAGCCCTGTGGGAAACCCTCGTGGGAAAGCCTCCATATAATGCCACAGATCCCTGTATCAAGTTGACGGGAAGCCTGCCATGGCTTCTGCAGCTCATGAGGAAAGCAGACTTTAATGTCCCCACTCGAGACTAGGACAGATTATTCTGTGGTGCCTACAGAAGTACCCCAAGATCCATGTCAGCACTGGAGAGTAATCCTCAGGTTCCGTCATAGATTCCACACGAGGACTTAGGCCCCCGTACCGACTGCAGAGGATTCCCGACAGGCCAAACGCAACTCGCATGGAGAATGGCCTTTCCTGAAGCCACAAGGGAGGGTCCCAGAGGTCAATGTCGTAACTCGAGAAGGTCCCGCCACAACTCGGGAAAATCCACGATGTTCTCCCCTCCAGGTGAAATGAGGCCCGTTACCGCTGAGGCGTCTCGAGGTAAATGACACCTTCCCTCTTGAACCTCCAAAGGGAGTATCACACCCTTGTTGCAACTCAAGAAGTTCCCCTATATTTCCGCTTCCACTCGATAGGAACACCGAGGGTCCCTCACACATCAAGAGGAGTCCCTTTTCTTCCTCATAGCTCTAGATGAGGGTTCCATTCCCTGCTTCGTCGGGAAAGGATTCCCGGGTTTCCTGGCGCATCTCGGAGGAGGCGCTCTCCACAGGAATTTCTAGAGGAACTCCAGCGGTGGTGCCACCATTCCCAATGTGCACAAAATGTCTCATTCCACTGCAGAAGAACCTGATTTCCCTGCACTGCGTAGACTCGCACACCGAGGATCGACTCACACCACAGTGGCACGTGTGACAGCCCTGTGGGAAACCCTCGTGGGAAAGCCTCCATGGAATGCCGCAGATCCCTGTATCAAGGGGACGGGAAGCCTGCCCTGGCTGCTCCAGCTATTGAGGAATGCGGACGTGCATATCCCCACTCGAGACTAAGACAGACTACCCTGTGGTGCCTCCAGAAGTACACCAAGCCCCATGTCAACACTGGGGAGTAATCCTCAGGTTCCTTCGTATATTCCACACGAGGACTTATGCACCGTTACCGACTGCAGAGGATTCCCGACACGCCGCTCGCAAGTCGCATGGAGACTGGACCTTCCTGAGTTCACAAGGGAGGGTCCCAGAATCAATGTCGTAACTCGAGAAGGTCCACCAACAACTCGAGAAAATCCACGAGGTTCTCCCCTCCAGGTGAAATGAGGCCCGTTTCCGCTGAGGCGTCTCGAGGCAAATCACACCTTCCCTCTTGATTTTCGAAAGGGTCCTTCACACCATTGCGGCAACTCAAGAAGTTCCCCTACATACCGGCCTCCACTCGAGAGGAAACCCGAGGGTCCCGCCCACATCAAGAGGAGCCCCGTTTCCTCCTCAAAGCTCGAGATGAGGGTTCCTTTCCCTGCTTCGTCGGGAAATGATTCCCGGCTGTTCTGGTGCATCTCGGAGGAGGCGCTCTCCACAGGAAATTCGAGAGGAATTCCAGCGGTGGCACCACCATTTCCAATGTGCACAAAATGTCTCAGTCCACTGCAGAAGAACCTGATTTCCCCGCACTGCCTCGACTTGCACACCGAGGAACGACTCACACCACAGTGGCACGTGTGACAGCCCTGTGGGAAACCCTCGTGGGAAAGCATCCATGGAATGCCGCAGATCCCTGTATAAAGGCGACGTGAAGCCTGCCAAGGCTGCTGCACCTCATGAGAAAAGCGGACCTTCATGTACCCACTCGAGACTAGGACATACTCCCCTGTGGTGCCTCCAGAAGTACCCCAAGATCCATGTCAG
>NW_024076641.1:0-1809 GCF_014754425.2 Oryx dammah
ACCAAGGAAAGTATCCAAGACACCTCTGTTTTGTTTGGAGGAATTCAGAGATTATTCCTAGGCGAGGCTTGAGAAATTGCCAGCAGAGGTAGTGGCTAAAAGGGAACCAGGTGGATCCTCTACACCCAAGGCAAACCCACAATCCAAGTTTCTTCCCTCTCTGGAGACAAAGTGCATTTCCTTGCTGAAGCTAGGAGCTTACATTTAGGAATGTGGGTTAGGAGAGGATGGAACTGTTTGGGATGGCCAAACCTGGGACACACCTTGTTCTGCCTACAAGCCACTGAGGGCTTAGGTCCATGGGCTCTCCTGAAAGGAAATAAATGTGGGCCAAGGACTAAAATCTGTGTCAGCAAATGGCTGCAACTGGAGGCTCAGGTGTCCCCCTGCACATCCCAGCCTGGGCTCTGTCCAGCGACCTGTATGTACCCTCACAATGACCTTCAAAGGCTCCTTCCCAAGTGTAGCTGGGTAACTGGAAGTTCCCTCAGTGCCAGTGAGCAAGGAATGCAAAGTGCCTTTGAAACATCCACCCCTCACCCCTCTCCCTCCCCGAAGGCTTTCGCCTACACACATTCTGATGGGAGCTCAACTTTAAGCCCACAAATACAATTCAGTTTTGCCTTTGCTCTGCATTAAGCACAGGGAGCCTCACATTCTTTCTCCCTGGGGGGGAGCAAAGCCTGCATCAAAGGTTCTGGGGTGCAGCCCCTGCTGGGCTCGCAGACACACTGGTTGTGCTGTGGTCTCAGAATACAGATGATCAGAACTTCTTCACCCTTGGCATTGTGATGCCCCAACAGTTCTATTTGGAAGATGAGAACGTGGCCTTCCTTGAAGAATAATCTACAGTTTGGTAACTTCCTAGAGATGGCATTCACCAAATTTCTAACATCCCCATCAACAACCAGAGACGTGGATGTCCCTTAAGTAGAGCTAAAACCTTAAACTAGGGTCAGGCTGGAATGTGCCTTGTGGTCATTTTGACTTCTGGCAATCATCTTGACCAAGCAGCTGCAGGAGCTCAAGACATGCAACAAAGATAATCTCAAGTCCCTGATCAAGGAGTATCTATGACAACCCTGATGCTTTCTACCACTTCCTGAAATAACTTTCAGAGAGAAGCCAAAGTTTACCCCTGGTTTCCTATCCAGCCTGGTGAGCCCGAGACAGCCAAGGCAGGATGCTGTCATGTTCCACGAAGAAGGTACTAGAAGACCCACTTGCATGAATATAGATAGGTGGATGCATCTGCCCCACTGTACATTAGGAAGAGCTAGCCCACTTCACAGGGACTTGGGCAAACAGGAGACAGCAGAGGTCTAGGCTTGGGATGTTTCCATTGGAACTCAGTTTCCAGGAGATCTAAGGATGCAGGAGGGACCACTGTCTTCAGATGATCTAAAAATAGGAAATATCAGACAAAACGTCTTTCCGTGTGAGGCAGCGGACAGGTCTCTGTCCAACTCCAGCTCCACAGAGTCTGTTTCGGCAGGGGACTCACTGGACACAGAAGCACCAGGGGCTCATCTGCATGAAGACGTCATCTTCCTGTCCAGTGTCAGGTCGGCCCAGGATGACTCCCAAGGACTGAGGCATGAGTCAACCTGGGGGACAGTTCTACCTGTTTTTGTGTAGCACAGGCTGGCTCAGCCTCTGAGCTCATTTCAGGGTTGGGAAGAGCTCTTCCCTCTCTAGTTGCAGAATTCCTTCTGTGACTGCAAAGCATCTGCTCCCCAGGGCCTTCCTGGGGGTCTTTTGTGCCCCAAGAGGCACTCGAAATTCTGGAAGATGACCCTCCCTGGCTTC
>NW_024076642.1:0-1809 GCF_014754425.2 Oryx dammah
GGCATCACACTCACTGCTTTGAACAAGGATCAATGTGCCTTTATACAGGACCCCAGCAAACACTCCCGAGCCCATATTTTGATCCCTATGTGGCAATGCTGGGTCCTGCACTTATTCAAGACCACGAGAAATACCTCTGAGCCCGCATCTCTGTCCTTGTACTGAACCAGGCTAAGGTCTGCCCATCTGTATGCCTAAACGGATAACCCTGAATCGAAATCTAATGACATACACTGAACCAGGCTGAGTCCAGGCCTTGTGCAAGAGCCTTGCAAACACTCCTGAGCCTCCCTCCTGGTCCCTGAACCGAGCTTCACTAGGTCCTGCACTTCTTCAAGGCCACAACAAATACTTCTCAACACACGTCTCAGTCACTGCACTGAACCTGGCTAGCTCCTTCCAACGTGAAAGCACCGACGGACAACCCTGAACCCAAATGTCGGGTCCTGCATGGAACGAGGCAAAGCACTGCCCATGTTCATGATGCCTAATAACAGGCCTGAGCCAACTTCTTGAGTCTGGCACTAATGCATTTTCGGAGCTTCCCCTGTTGCACCCCAGCAAATGCCCATGAGCCCACATCCTGCGTAGCTCAATGCCTTGGAAATACGGTGTGTACCACCATTGTTCAGTCCATCAGGAAACACAGGCGATCCCACATCCCACTCGTTACACTCAAGAAGGCTGGGTCATGCCTTTGAGCAAGACCCCGACAAACACTCCTGAGCCCTAGGACACTAGGTCCCTGCAGTGAACCAGGCTGAATCTTGCACGGGTAAAGCCTCAGGAAAACACTGCCCAGTTGCACATCGGTTGTCCAAGCTTCTGAAAAATACTCCTCGGCCCGCCTCTAGGTCTGTGCACTGAATCAGGCTGGGTCCTGCCCTTGTGCATGACACCTACAACATTCCTTAGCACACACCTGTGTCCCTGAATGGAACCAACCTGGATCCTCCGTTGGTTCAAGCCACTAAAAATGACTTCTGAGCCCACGTCTAGGTCCCTTCGCTGACCCAGGCTGGCCCTGCGCTTGTTCAGACCTGAGAGACACACGTGAGGCCACATATGGTCCCTGTACTGAACCAATCTGGGCCCTTTACTTGCACAAGCCCTCGATAAATATTCTGGAGCCCACATTTCAGTCCCTCTTCTCATCCAGACTGGGTGCCTTCTTCAAGCCCCAGACAATCGCTCCTGGGCCCACATCGTGGTCCCTGAACTGAATTCTGCTGATCCTCAACTGGTTCCATGCCCTGACGAACACTCCTGAGCCCATTTCTCACTCCCAGAACTCACACAGGTTGGACCCTGCCCTTTAGTCATGCCCCGACAAACATTCCTGAGTCGTCTCTGCACTCACCTAGAATGGGTTCTGCCCTTGTTCAAGGTGCCAGCCAAGACTGCTCAGCCTCTCTGACATTCTGGTTTCTGCTGCTGCTACTGAGTCACTTCAGTTGTGTCCGACTCTGTGCGACTTCATGGATGGCAGCCCACCAGGCTCTCCCTTCCCTGGGGTTCTCCAGGCAAGAACACTGGACTGGGTTGCCATTTTAGTCCTGGCCATATTCAAGCAAGCGACCTACAATCCTGAGCCCACAATTTGCTCCCTGACTCTGAACTATGGTGTGTCTGGCCCTTGGTCAGTCCCTCCAGGAAACAATCCTGATCCGGCATTGCACTTGCTGCTCTGAACAAGGCTTGACGTGCCTTTGTGCAAGACCCCAACAAACGATCCTGAGCCCACATTTCGATACCCTCGAGGACCATGCTTATTCCTGCCCTGTTCAAGACTGTGAAATACCCCTGAGC
>NW_024076643.1:0-1047 GCF_014754425.2 Oryx dammah
CGCAACTCGAGAAAGTCCAGGAGGTTCCCACCTCCAGGCGAGATGAGGCCCTTTTCCGCTGAGGCGTCTCGAGGCCAATCACCCCTTCCCTCTTGAATTTCGAAAGGGTCCTTCACACCCTTGCTGCAACTCAAGAAGTTGCCCGACATACCCGCCTCCACTCGAGAGGAACACCGAGGGTCCCCCCACATCAAGAGGAGCCCCGTTTCCTCCTCAAAGCTCGAGATGAGGGTTCCTTTGCCTGCTTCGACGGGAAAGGATTCCCGGCTTTGCAGTCGCATCTCGGAGGCAGCGCTCTCCACAGGAAAGTCGAGAGGAACTCTAGGGGTCGTGCCACCATTCCCAATGTGCACAAAATGTCTCAGTCCACTCCAGAAGAACCTGATTTCCCTGCAGTTCCTCGACATGCACGCCGAGGATCGACTCACAACACAGTGGCACGTGTGACAGCCCTGTCTCAAAGCCTCGTGGGAAAGCCTCCAAGGAATGCCACAGATCCCTGTATCAAGGCGCCGGGAAGCCTGCCAAGGCTGCTCCAGCTCGTGAGGAAAGCGTACGTGCATGTCCCCACTAGAGACACGGACTGACTCCCCTCTGGAGCCCCCAGAAAAACCCCAAGATCCATGTCAGCACAGGAGAGGAATCCTCATGTTCCCTCATAGACTCCACATGAGGTCTTAGGCCCCGGCACCGACTGCAGAGGAATCCCGACAGGCCCCTCGCAACTCGCATGGAGACTGGCCTGTCCTGAGGCCACAAGGGAGGGTCCCAGAGGTCCCCGTCGTAACTCGAGAAGGTCCCGCCGCAACTCGAGAAAAACCAAGAGGTTCCCACCTCCAGGCGAGATGAGGCCCTTTTCCGCTGAGGCGTCTGGAGGCAAATCACCCCTTCCCTCTTGAACTTCGAAAGGGTCCTACACACCCTTGCTGCAACTCAAGAAGTTGCCCGACATACCCGCCTCCACTCGAGAGGAACACCGAGGGTTCCGCCCACATCAAGCGGAGCCCCGTTTGCAACTCAAGGAGTTGCCCGACATACCCGCCTCCA
>NW_024076643.1:1147-1809 GCF_014754425.2 Oryx dammah
TAGGCCCCGGCACCGACTGCAGAGGAATCCCAACAGGCCCCTCGCAAATCCCATGGAGACTGGCCTGTCCTGAGGCCAGAAGGGAGGGTTCCCAAGGTCCCCGTCGTAACTCGAGAAGGTCCCTCAGCAACTCGAGAAAATCCAGAAGGTTCTCCCTTCCAGGCGAGATGAGGCCCTTTTCCGCTGAGGCGTCTCGAGTCAAATCACCACTTCCCCTTGAACTTCAAAAGGGTCCTTCACACCCTTGCTGGAACTCAAGAAGTTCCCCGACATACCCGCCTGCACACGAGAGGAACAACGAGGGTCCCGCCCACATCAAGAGGAGCCCCGTTTCCTCCTCAAATCTCGAGATGAAGGTTCCTTTCCCTGATTAGTTTGGAAAGGATTCCCGGATTTGCTGTTGTTCTGGGAGGAGGAGCTCTCCACAGGAAAGTCGAGAGGAACTCCAGGGGTCGTGCCACCATTCCCAATGTACACAAAATGTCTCAGTCCACTCCAGAAGAACCTGATTTCCCTGCACTTCCTCGACATGCACGCCGAGGATCGACTCACACCACAGTGGCACGTGTGACAGCCCTGTCGCAAAGCCTCGTGAGAAAGCCTCCAAAGAATGCAACAGATCCCTGTATCAAGGCGCCGGGAAGGCTGCCACGGCTGCTCCA
>NW_024076644.1:0-1808 GCF_014754425.2 Oryx dammah
GGGAAAGGATTCCCGGCTTTGCTGTCGCATCTCGGAGGCCGCACTCTCCACAGGAAAGTCGAGAGGAACTCAAGGGGTCGTGCCACCATTCCCAATGTGCACAAAGTGTCGCAGTCCACTCCAGAAGAACCTGATTTCCCGGCACTTCCTCGACATGCACGCCGAGGATCGACTCACACCACAGTGGCACGTGTGACAGCCCTGTCGCAAAGCCTCGTGGAAAAGCCTCCAAAAATGCCACATATCCCTGTATCAAGGCGCCGGGAAGCCTGCCACGACTGCTCCAGCTCGTGAGGAACGGGGACGTGCATGTCCCCACTCGCGACGAGGACTGACTCCCCTGCGGAGCCTCCAGAATGACCCCAAGATCCATGTCAGCCCTGGAGAGGAATCCTCAGGTTCCGTCAGACTCCACACGAGGTCTTAGGCCCCGGCACTGACTGCAGAGGAATCCCGACAGGCCCCTCGCAACTCGCATGGAGACTGTCCTGTTCTGAGGCTACAAGGGAGGGTCCCAGAGGTCCCCGTCGTAACTCGAGAAGGTCCCGCCGCAACTCGAGAAAATCCAGGAGGTTCTCCCCTCCAGGCGAGATGAGGCCCTTTTCCACTGAGGCGTCTCGAGGCAAATCACCCCTTCCCTCTTGAACTTCGAAAGAGTCTTTCACACCCTTGCTGCAACTCAAGAAGTTCCCCGACATACCCGCCTCCACACGAGTGGAACACCGAGGGTCCCGCCCACATCAAGAGGAGCCCCGTTTCATCCTCAAAGCTCGAGATGGGGGTTCCTTTCCCTGCTTCGTCGGGAAAGGATTCCCGGCTTTGCTGTCGCATCTCGGAGGCGGCGCTCTCCACAGGAAAGTCGAGAGGAACTCAATGGGTCGTGACACCATTCCCAATATGCACAAATTATCACAGTCCACTCCAGAAGAACCTGATTTCCCTGCACTTCCTCGACATGCACGGGGAGGATCGACTCACACCACAGTGGCACGTGTGACATCCCTGTCGGAAAGCCTCGTGGGAAAGCCTCCACAGAATATCACAGATCCCTGTATCAAGGCGCCGGGAAGCCTGCCACGGCTGCTCCAGCTCGTGAGGAAAGCGGACGTGCATGTCCCCATTCGAGACCAGGACTGACTCCCCTGTGGAGCCTCCAGAAGGACCCCAAGGTCCGTGTCAGCACTGGAAAGGAATCCTCACTTTCCGTCATAGACTCCACACGAGGTCTTAGGCCCCGGCATCGACTGCAGAGGAATCCCGACAGGCCCTTCGCAACTCGCATGGGGACTGGCCTGTCCTGAGGCCACAAGGGAGGGTCCCAGTGGTCCCCGTCGCAACTCGAGAAGGTCCCTGCGCAACTCGAGAAAATCCAGGAGGTTCTCCCCTCCAGGCGAGAAGAGGCCCTTTTCCGATGAGGCGTCTCGAGGCTAATCACCCCTTCCCTCTTGAACTTCGAAAGGGTCCTTCACACCCTTGCTGCATCTCAAGAAGTTTCCCGACATACTCGCCTCCACTCGAGAGGAACACCGAGGGTCCCGCCCACATCAAGAGGAGCACCGTTTTCTCCTCAAAGCTCGAAATGAAGGTTCCTTTCCCTGCTTCGTCGGGAAAGGATTCCCGGCTTTGCTGTCGCATCTCGGAGACGGCGCTCTCCACAGGAAAGTCGAGAGGAACGCCAGGGGTCGTGCCACCATTCCCAATGTGCACAAAATGTCGCAGTCCACTCCAGAAGAACCTGATTTCCCTGCACTTCCTCGACATGCACGCCGAGGATCGACTCCCACCACAGTGGAACGTGTGACAGCCCT
>NW_024076646.1:0-1808 GCF_014754425.2 Oryx dammah
CATATTGAGTGCAGCACTTTCACAGCATCATCTTTCAGGATTTGAAACAGTTCAACTGGAATTCCATCACCTCCCCTAGCTTTGTTTGTAGTGATGCTTTCTAAGGCCCACTTGACTTCACTTTCCAAAATGTCTGGCTCTAGATTAGTGATCACGTCATCATGATTATCTGAATCGTGAAGATCTTTTTTGTACAGTTCTTCCATGTATTCCTGCCACCTCTTCTTAATATCTTCTGCTTGTGTTAGGTCCAGACCATTTCTGTCCTTTATCGAGCCCATCTTTGCATGAAATATTCCCTTGGTATCTCTAATTTTCTTAAAGAGATCTCTAGTCTTTCCCATTCTGTTGTTTTTCTCTATTTCTTTGCATTGATCGTTGAAGAAGCATGTGAAGGTGTCTATTTATCCTCTTACTGTTGATTTTAACTTTGATCACTTGGTTAAGATGATGTCTGCAGATTTCTCCACTAAACGTGATAACTTCCCCCTCCTTGTATTTAAGATCGGTTTTCTGAGACGTTCTTTGACACTGTGTAAAGTCCCATTCATCAGTCGCCCTTCATCCTCTAATTCTATTGTAGCTTCTCTTGCTGCTTCTTGTCTGAATTAATTATTGCTATGGTGGTTGCCAAATGGTGAATTTCTAATACCATGACCCCTTCTACATTTAATACTTGCCTTTTTACCACAAAATAAAGGCTTCCTTCTCCCCATTTACTTATCCTTTAAAATGCTATATTGTGTGTGGAATTATGGTTCTTATTTTATTCAATTGCTATAATCTATTACTATTATCACTTATTTTCATGTACTGTTTTTTCCAGATTTGGCCACTAAGAACCCATTCAAATTGGTTCCTAAATCCTTTTGACATATGTCTGTCATTCTTAGAGTACTTCCTTACTTTTTGGCAGCATGAGGTATTCCAGACTTATCCTATACTTACCCCACCCTCGTCTTAGAATCAGCCATTTCTTCAAAATTCCCTGATTTCTTTTAGTGAAGAATAGTATTTCAAAACCAAGATTTGAGGGATAGATGTGCTCTCTGCTAGTGGGGATGTCACTGCTCTGATACCCTATCAATGGACAGAGCTAAGAATTTATAATGTAAAAAAGTTATACTTTTATTTATTGAAAATATACAACACAGAATCTTTTAACTGGAGACAAATTTGAGTCTCCTTGTAGGAGAAACCTGTTGGCCTTCCCAGGTGCTTCAGGAGTAAAGAATCCACCTGCCAATGCAGAAGATGTGGGTTCAATCCCTGGGTCAGGAAGATCCTCTGGAAGAGAAAATGACAACCCTCTCCAGTGTTCTTGCCTAGAAAATATGTAGCACAATTTTTCTGTTCATCTCTCAATGTACATCTAGATTCCATCCATGTTCTGGTTATTGTAAATAGTGCTGCAGTGAACATTGGGATATATGTGTCTTTTTGAATTGTGATTTTTTTCAGGGTATATGACAAGTAGTGGGATGGCAGTCTTTTTTTAAGGAAACTCCAGGGAATATTTCATGCAAAGATGGGCTCGATAAATACAGAAATGTTATGGACCTAACAGAAGCAGAAGATATTAAGGAGAGGTGGCAAGAATACACAGAAGAACTGTACACAAAAGGTCTTCACGACCAAGATAATCACGATGGTGTGATCACTAATCTAGAGCCAGACATCCTGGAATATGAAGTCAAGTGGGCCTTAGAAAGCATCACTACAAACAAAGCTAGGGGAGGTGATGGAATTCCAGTGGAGCTATTTCAAATCCTGAAAGATGATGCTGTGAAAGTGCTGCACTCAATATG
>NW_024076647.1:0-1808 GCF_014754425.2 Oryx dammah
CATATTGAGTGCAGCACTTTCACAGCATCATCTTTCAGGATTTGAAACAGTTCAACTGGAATTCCATCACCTCCCCTAGCTTTGTTTGTAGTGATGCTTTCTAAGGCCCACTTGACTTCACTTTCCAAAATGTCTGGCTCTAGATTAGTGATCACGTCATCATGATTATCTGAATCGTGAAGATCTTTTTTGTACAGTTCTTCCATGTATTCCTGCCACCTCTTCTTAATATCTTCTGCTTGTGTTAGGTCCAGACCATTTCTGTCCTTTATCGAGCCCATCTTTGCATGAAATATTCCCTTGGTATCTCTAATTTTCTTAAAGAGATCTCTAGTCTTTCCCATTCTGTTGTTTTTCTCTATTTCTTTGCATTGATCGTTGAAGAAGCATGTGAAGGTGTCTATTTATCCTCTTACTGTTGATTTTAACTTTGATCACTTGGTTAAGATGATGTCTGCAGATTTCTCCACTAAACGTGATAACTTCCCCCTCCTTGTATTTAAGATCGGTTTTCTGAGACGTTCTTTGACGCTGTGTAAAGTCCCATTCATCAGTCGCCCTTCATCCACTAATTCTATTGTAGCTTCTCTTGCTGCTTCTTGTCTGAATTAATTATTGCTATGGTGGTTGCCAAATGGTGAATTTCTAATACCATGACCCCTTCTACATTTAATACTTGCCTTTTTACCACAAAATAAAGGCTTCCTTCTCCCCATTTACTTATCCTTTAAAATGCTATATTGTGTGTGGAATTATGGTTCTTATTTTATTCAATTGCTATAATCTATTACTATTATCACTTATTTTCATGTACTGTTTTTTCCAGATTTGGCCACTAAGAACCCATTCAAATCGGTTCCTAAATCCTTTTGACATATGTCTGTCATTCTTAGAGTACTTCCTTACTTTTTGGCAGCATGAGGTATTCCAGACTTATCCTATACTTACCCCACCCTCGTCTTAGAATCAGCCATTTCTTCAAAATTCCCTGATTTCTTTTAGTGAAGAATAGTATTTCAAAACCAAGATTTGGGGGATAGATGTGCTCTCTGCTAGTGGGGATGTCACTGCTCTGATACCCTATCAATGGACAGAGCTAAGAATTTATAATGTAAAAAAGTTATACTTTTATTTATTGAAAATATACAACACAGAATCTTTTAACTGGAGACAAATTTGAGTCTCCTTGTAGGAGAAACCTGTTGGCCTTCCCAGGTGCTTCAGGAGTAAAGAATCCACCTGCCAATGCAGAAGATGTGGGTTCAATCCCTGGGTCAGGAAGATCCTCTGGAAGAGAAAATGACAACCCTCTCCAGTGTTCTTGCCTAGAAAATATGTAGCACAATTTTTCTGTTCATCTCTCAATGTACATCTAGATTCCATCCATGTTCTGGTTATTGTAAATAGTGCTGCAGTGAACATTGGGATATATGTGTCTTTTTGAATTGTGATTTTTTTCAGGGTATATGACAAGTAGTGGGATGGCAGTCTTTTTTTAAGGAAACTCCAGGGAATATTTCATGCAAAGATGGGCTCGATAAATACAGAAATGTTATGGACCTAACAGAAGCAGAAGATATTAAGGAGAGGTGGCAAGAATACACAGAAGAACTGTACACAAAAGGTCTTCACGACCAAGATAATCACGATGGTGTGATCACTAATCTAGAGCCAGACATCCTGGAATATGAAGTCAAGTGGGCCTTAGAAAGCATCACTACAAACAAAGCTAGGGGAGGTGATGGAATTCCAGTGGAGCTATTTCAAATCCTGAAAGATGATGCTGTGAAAGTGCTGCACTCAATATG
>NW_024076651.1:0-1807 GCF_014754425.2 Oryx dammah
TGACTAGATGGACCTTTGTCAGCAAAGTAATGTCTCTGCTTTTTAATATGCTCTCTATCTTGGTCATAGCTTTTCTTCCAAGGAGCAAGCATCTTTTAATTTCATGGCTGCAGTCACCATCTTCAGTGATTTTGGAGCCAAGATAATAAAGTCTGTCACTGTTTCCATTGTTTCCCCATCTATTTGCCATGAAGTGATGGGACCAGGTGTCATGATCTTAGTTTTCTGAATGTTGAATTTTAAACCAACTTTTTCATTCTCCTCTTTCACTTTCATCAAGAGGCTCTTTAGTTCTTCTTCTTCCATGGGAATAGGGAAGTCTTTATCATTTTCATGGTTGAAATAGTTACCACTCCCCAGAGAAATGACTCAGCCAAGATGAAGAAAGGGCTCTTCTTTCGCCTTTAACAAGTATCTGTAAGATACGTACTTCAAGAGTTCAGAAAAGGGAAAAGTTATGAATAAATTTGAGTAACAACGAAGTATTACTGCTTTCAGTTGTGGAGGAGTGGTTGTTGAAGTAAGAAAATAATATCTCCCTTAAAAAAATTTTGGGCCAAAGAAGTGGACATTTCTTATTTCCATTTTTGAATGCCACTCTTGTATTCTACATGTGTTTAATCTATGCATTGATTTTACTATTTTACCTATATCTAGAAACTTTTCTTAGAGAAGTGGAGCTACTTAATGGGGTCTTATAAATGCTTTCAGACAGTAAATTTGTTTTTCCAAGTTTCTCTGAAAAACTGTTGATAAATAGATGCATTTCTTTAGGATTTTTATTTTTAATACAATTTTAAAAGGTTACACTCCATTAAGAGTTATTACAAAATACTGCCTGTGTTCCCCGTGTTGTAGAGTAAATCCTTGAGCCTGTCTTACACCCCGTAGTTTCTCCCTCCTGCTCCCCTATGATGCCCCTCCCACAAAGGTGTGCAAAACAGTATGGTGATTTCTCAAAAAAGCTGCTGTAGGGAACTTCCCTGGTGGTCCAGTGGCTAAGACTCTGTGCTTCCACTGAAGGGGGCGGTGGTTTGACCCCCTGTTGGGGAACTAAGATGCCACATGCTGCATGGTGCAACCAAAAAAAGCTAATGTATGCATTACTTAATTTATAAAGATTTCTTAATTTATAAAGATGAATTAGAAATTTATTTTTCATATTCACAACGTAATTTGTCTTTCAATAAGCTTTTAAAATGGCGCCCCAAGCTACATTTAATTAGGTGGTGGATTACAGGAGTTAGTAGTTTGAATTACTTTTCCTATGTTTCAAATCCTAGATAGTTTGCTGTTATTTGGCCAATGAACCACTAGGTGGCGATGAAGACTGACAGACAGTTTATAATTTTTTCCCTCTAAATGAAAGCAGGAATTGGGATTGGTTTTAGGTCCAGGCCTAGTAGTTGTGAATGGATATAATTCATTGAGGACATACAGAAAATCCCACCAGCTCTACCACCTCCTACTGGTCTTTTATCTAAAGTTACTATGTTAGGTTCCCACAATAAAATGGTGTTGCAATCAGCTGAAAGCAGCCTTGCTGAGATTGAGTTATAAAAAGATCTTGTGAGATAGGCATGGCTGCAATTAATTTCCCCATTTTCAGTTTGGTTCAGTTCAGTCACTCAGTCATGTCCGACTCTTTGGACTGCAACCCCATGGACTGCAACACGCCAGGCTTCCCTGTTCATCACCAACTCCCCGAGCATGTCCATCAAGTTGGTGATGCCATCCAACCATCTCATCCTCTGTTGTTCCCTTCTCCTCCTGTCTTCAGTCTTTCCCAGCATTAGGGTCTTTTCCA
>NW_024076652.1:0-1806 GCF_014754425.2 Oryx dammah
CATTTTGTGCACATTGGGAATTGTGGCACGACCCCTGGAGTTCCTCTCGACTTTCCTGTTGAGAACGCTGCCTCCGAGATGCGACAGCAAAGCCGGGAATCCTTTCCCGAAGAAGCAGGGAAAGGAACACTCATCTCGAGCTTTGAGGAGGAAACGGGGCTCTTCTTGATGTGGGCGGGAGCCTCGGTGTTCCTCTCGAGTGGAGGCGGGTATTTCGGGGAACTTCTTGAGTTGCACCAAGAGTGTGAAGGACCCTTTCGAAGCTCAAGAGGGAAGGGGTGATTTGCCTCGAGACGCCTCAGCGGAAAAGGGCCTCATCTCGCCTGGAGGGGAGAACCTCCTGGATTTTCTCGAGTCGCGGCGGCACCTTCTCGACTTCCGACGGGGACCTCTGGGACCCTTCCTTGTGGGCTCAGGACAGGCCAGTCTCCAGGCGAGTTGCGAGGGGCCTGTCGGGATTCCTCTGCAGTCGGTGCCGGGGCCTAAGACCTCGTGTGGAGTCTATGACGGAACCTGAGGATTCCTCTCCAGTGCTGACATGGATCCTGGGTTACTTCTGAGGGCTCCACAGGGGAGTCAGTCCTCGTCTCCAGTGGGGACATGCACCTCCTCTTTCCTCACGAGCTGGAGCAGCCGTGGCAGGCTTCCCGGCGCCTTGATACAGGGATCTGTGGCTTTTTTGGAGGCTTTCCAACGAGGCTTTGCGACAGGGCTGTAACACGTGCCACTGTGGTGTGAGTCGATTCTCGGCGTGCATGTCGAGGAAGTGCAGGGTAATCAGGTTCTTCTGGAGTGGACTGAGACATTTTGTGCACATTGGGAATGGTGGCACGACCCCTGGAGTTCCTCTCGACTTTCCTCTGGAGAGCACCGCCTCCAAGATGCGAGAGCAAAGCAGGGAATCCTTTCCCGACGAAGCAGGGAAAGGAACCGTCATCTCGAGCTTTGAGGAGGAAACGGGTCTCCTCTTGATGTGGGCGGGACCCTCGGTGTTCCTCTCGAGTGGAGGCGGGTATGTCGGGGAACATTTTGAGTTTCAGCATGGGTGTGAAGGACCCTTTCGAAGTTCAAGAGGGAAGGGGAGATTTGCCTCGAGACGCCTCAGCGGAAAAGGGCCTCATCACGCCTGGAGGGGAGAACATCCTGGATTTTCTCGAGTTGAGGCGGGACCTTCTCGAGTTACGACGGGGACCTCTGGGATTCTCCCTTGTGGCCTCAGGACAGGCCAGTCTCCATGCGAGTTGCGAGGGGCCTGTCGGGATTCCTCTGAAGTCGGTGCCAGGGCCTAAGACCTCGTGTGGAGTCTATGATGGTACCTGAGGATTCCTCTCCAATGCTGACATGGATCCTGGGTTACTTCTGAGGGCTCCACAGGGGAGTCAGTCCTCATCTCGAGTGGGGACATGCACGTCCGCTTGCCTCACGAGCTGGAGCAGCCGTGGCAGGCTTCCCGGCGCCTTGATACAGGGATCTGTGGCATTCTTTGGAGGCTTTCCCACGAGGCTTTGCGACAGGGCTATCACACGTGCCACTGTGGTGTGAGTCGATCCTCGGCATGCATGTCGAGAAAGTGCAGGGAAATCAGGTTCTTCTGGAGTGGACTGAGACATTTTGTGCACATTGGGAATGTTGGACGACACCTGGAGTTCCTCTCGACATTCCTGTGGAGAGCGCCACCTCCGAGAGGCGACAGCAAAGCCGGGAATCCTTTCCCGAAGAAGCAGGGAAAGGAACCCTCATCTCGAGCTTTGAGGAGGAAACGGGGCTCCTCTTGATGTGGGTGGGACCCTCGGTGTTCCTCTGGAG
>NW_024076653.1:0-1806 GCF_014754425.2 Oryx dammah
AAAAAAGAAAAAGAAAAGAAGAAAAAACAACCCCACAACAGCATCAACAAAAAATAAAAAACAAAAAACAGAAAAAAGAAACAAAAAAGGAATGCTTGTAAAAATAGTAAAGATATATCTGGCCCTTTCTCTGGTGTTGTGGGCAGTGTGGGGTCAGTTCCAAGGCGGTTCCCGCTGTTTAACTTCTTCTGTTTGCTGGTCTCTTCAGTGTCTGATTTCCATCCTGACACAGGGGGTTGGTGGTAGACACTTTTTTTTTCCTTAGGCTCACTTGTTCAGTCGCGCTGTGTGGAGCGAGGGATGCTGCAAACAAATAACACTGTCGTGTGCACGCAGTGTCTCAGCCCCGCTGGGCCTGCCCCTGCTTGTGGTGCACAAGCCGCTCTGGCTCTATGTTGCTCAGCCGGGAACCGTCTGAGGCCGGCCCTAGGCTGCGTGCATTTCCCCAGTCTAAGCCGCTCAGGTTCGGCGCTCAGGTAGCCCTCAGAGGTGCAGATTCGGTTGGGACTGCGTTTTGTGCCCTTCCCAGGTCCGAGTATCTCAGGTGTTTGGCGAGCACGGTCGCTGAGACTTGTCGTCTTTCCTGTCTGCTGCTCAGTTTTCTGGGTGTACCGCTGGCGCCCCTTGTGAAGCAGATGGTGACTGTCCAGCACCCCCAGGAGTCTTAGCAAAGAAGCCTGCTTACAGTTTGGTAGGTAAAGTCTCTCCGGGGCTGTGATTGCCCCCTTCCAGCCCTTATGTCTCTGGCTGCCTGTCCCCAGCGGAGGATGGTCTGCAGCCGGCTATTTCCATTCTGTCCTTTGTTCTGTGCGCGGTCCTGGCAGTGTCTTATGTTCGAGCTTTTCGCGTGGTAGCTATCCCCCAGTCTGGTTTGCTAGCCCAAGTTAGTTCATTCTGGTTACGCGCAGGGTGCTACTGCCCAATTCTTACAAAGCACTGCAGCCCGCGCCTCCCGTGCCTCCCTGCCCAGCCCCCACTTGCTAGTGGCAGATGCAGGCGTCTGCGCTGCTTCTCCGCTGGGGGAGTTACTGTTGGGCTTGTAATCTGTTGGTTTAAATTATTTATTTATTTTTCCTTCCTGTTATGTTGCCCTCTGTGCTTCCAAGGCTCGTCACAGACTCGGCAGGGAGAGCGTTTCCTGGTGTTTGGAAACCTCTCTTCTTATAATTCCCTTCCCGGGACAGGCTTCCCTTCCCAGGATGGAGCTCCCTCCCCACCTCCTTTGTCTCTTTTTTCGTCTTTTATATTTTTTCCTACCTGTTTTTGAAGGCAAAGATCTGCTTTTCTGGGTGCCTGATGTCCTCTGCCAGCATTCAAAAGTTGTTTTCTGGAGTTTGCTCAGCGTTGAAATGTTCTTCTGAGAAATTTGCGAGAGAGAAAGTGGTCTCCTCGTCCTATTCCTCCGCCATCTTAGGACCACCCCCCTGAAATTTTTAAATTAAACACATTTTCTTACATTTTTCTTTTTGCCCTCAGCTACAAATGTTTCAGTGCTTTGGCCACCTCATGCGAAGAGTTGACTCATTGGAAAAAGACTGATGCTGGGAGGGATTGGGGGCAGGAGGAGAAGGGGACGACCCAGGATGAGATGGCTGGATGGCATCACGGACTCGTTGGACGTGAGTCTGAGTGAACTCCGGGAGTTGGTGATGGACAGGCAGGCCTGCCATGCTGCGATCCATGCGGTCGCAAAGAGTCGGACACGACTGAGCGACTGAACTGAACAAATGTTCAGAAACTCAGAATATCAATACTCTACAAATAAAGCAAGTCCTGTGTCCAGGGTTTCTCAAACACACTACTGAC
>NW_024076654.1:0-1806 GCF_014754425.2 Oryx dammah
ATTCCAGTTGAGCCGTTTCAAATCCTAAAAGATGATGCTGTGAAAGTGCTGCACTCAATATGCCAGCAAATTTGGAAAACTCAGCAGTGGCCACAGGACTGGAAAAGGTCAGTTTTCATTCCAATCCCAAAGAAAGGCAATGCCAAAGAATGCTCAAACTACCGCACAATTGCACTCATTTCACATGCTAGTAAAGTAATGCTCAAAATTCTCCAAGCCAGGCTTCAACAGTACGTGAACCGTGAACTTCCTGATGTTCAAGTTGGTTTTAGAAAAGGCAGAGGAACCAGAGATCAAATTGCCAACATCTGCTACATCATGGAAAAAGCAAGAGAGTTCCAGAAAAACATCTATTTCTGCTTTATTGACTATGCCAAAGCCTTTGACTGTGTGGATCACAATAAACTGTGGAAAATTCTGAAAGACATGGGAATACCAGACCACCTGACCTGCCTCTTGAGAAATCTGTATGCAGGTCAGGAAGCAACAGTTAGACCTGCACATGGAACAACAGACTGGTTCGAAATAGGGCAAGGAGTACGTCAAGGCTGTATATTGTCACTCTGCTTATTTAACTTATATGCAGCATACATCATGAGAAATGCTGGACTGGAGAAACACAAGCTGGAATCAAGATTCCTGGGAGAAATATCAATAACCTCAGATATGCAGATGACACCACCCTTATGGCAGAAAGTGAAGAGGAACTAAAGAGCCTCTTGATGAAAGTGAAAGAGGAGAGTGAAAAGGTTGGCTTAAAGCTCAACATTCAGAAAACGAAGATCATGGCATCTGGTCCCATCACTTCATGGGAAATAGATGGGGAAACAGTGGAGACAGTGTCAGACTTTATTTTGGGTGGCTCCAAAATCACTGCAGATGGTGACTGCAGCCATGAAATTAAAAGATGCTTACTCCTTGGAAGGAAAGTTATGACCAACCTAGATAGCATATTCAAAAGCAGAGACATTACTTTGCCGACTAAGGTCCATCTAGTCAAGGCTATGGTTTTTCCAGTGGTCATGTATGGATGTGAGAGTTGAACTGTGAAGAAGGCTGAGTGCCGAAGAATTGATGCTTTTGAACTGTGGTGTTGGAGAAGACTCTTGAGAATCCCTTGGACTGCAAGGAGATCCAACCAGTCCATTCTGAAGGAGATCAGCCCTGGGATTTCTTTGGAAGGAATGATTTCAAAGCTGAAACTCCAGTACTTTGGCCACCTCATGCGAAGAGTTGACTCACTGGAAAAGACTCTGATGCTGGGAGGGATTGGGGGCAGGAGGAGAAGGGGACCACAGAGGATGAGATGGCTGGATGGCATCACTGATTCGATGGACATGAATCTGAGTGAACTCCGGGAGTTGGTGATGGACAGGGAGGCCTGGCATGCTGCAATTCATGGGGTTGCAAAGAGTTGGATACGACTGAGCGACTGAACTGAACTGAACTGAACTGAGATGCTTTTCGGCAACTCTCTTGCTTTTTCCATGATCCAGTGGATGCTGGCAATTTGATCAATGGTTCCTCTGCCTTTTCTAATCCAGCTTGAACATCTGGAACTTCAAGGTTCACGTACTGTGGAAGCCTAGCTTGGAGAATTTTGAGCATTGCTTTGCTAGCATGTGAAATGAGTGCAATCGTGCAGTAGTTTGAGCATTCTTTGGCATTGCCTTTCTTTGGGATTGAAATGAAAACTGTCCTTTTCCAGTCCTGTGGCCACTGCTGAGTTTTCCAAATTTGCTGGCATATTGAGTGCAGAACTTTCACAGCATCATCTTTTAGGATTTGAAACGGCTCAACTGGAAT
>NW_024076658.1:0-1804 GCF_014754425.2 Oryx dammah
AGAAATATTTGAAATAAGTAAATAAACATTGGTGGGAGTCAGAACTGAAGTTTAATTATCCATTCAATCAATACATATTGATTATTATAATCAACAATTACTGTAATAAATACTGTACATAATGTTCAGGATGAAGAGATGAAAAAAACTCATACCCCTGATCTTGGGAATGTTACCTAGTTGGAGAACAGACTTTCCTGCAGAAGATCAGAACATAGGGGCATGGAAGCCTGGAAAAAACAACGCACAGAGTTGAGTGCAGCTTTGCTCACATGTGATTTGAAGAAAAAGTAACTGAAGGACAAGTGGACAAACTGTCTTTCTCATGGATGAAGTTGTTATATTCAGAAAACGAGACTGTAATTGTCTGTACATTTCAGTCACTCAGTCGTTTCCAACCCTTTGCGACCCCATGGACTGCAGCACGCCAGGCTTCCCTGTCCATCACCAACTCCCGGAGTTCACTCAAACTCACGTCCATCAAGTCGGTGATGCCATCCAGCCATCTCATCCTCTGTCGTCCCCTTCTCCTCCTGTCCCAATCCCTCCAAGCATCAGGCTCTTTTCCACTACTTTCAGTTCAGTTCAGTTCAGTTCAGTCGCTCAGTAGTGTCTGACTCTTTGCAAGCCTTCCTCAAAAATACACCAACCTATAGCAACTGGAATTACAAGGGATGGAGCCTTGACTATGTCTGAGGCTCATGTATTTAATTCTCTGTGGAAAAATTTCCCCATATATGTGATTGCTGAATAATTTTGTAAATTCCGTGTATCTTGCCAATGGATAAAGAAACCCAGTCTGAAGAAGGTTTAAAGGCACTGACACAGCAGGACTTCTTTGGTTCATCCCTTGTGCACACAAGACATAAGCGAGAAGACTCTAAAGTGTTAATGCTAGAAGGGCCACACAGGAAAAGAGCAGTAGATGTTCAAAAAAATAACTGGGTAACAGTGTATATCAATTCCAACACAAAAAAAATTGAGAGGAGTGACCCACCTTCTTTTAGAACCTAAAATGAAGCCCTCAAATCCCTTGAACCTTGGCATTCTGTCCTCAGACTTTTCTACTCACCTTCACCCTTTGCTGTTCTCCTTTCTTAAGTTTTCACCCCATCTCACTGTATTTGTGTCTCAGCCCTGAGGAGGGGCCAGATAACCATGTAACATTTCTAAATACTCAGTTAACATCTCTACCTGGAATTCTCATGTGCTTTAACACAGTGTACCCAAAATGAAACCCATTTCCTTCCTTTATAACCTTGTGCTCCTCTGAGAAACCAAAATTCTACGTCAACATCATCTATTCTGTCTCCCGGGGTCCAAAATGTGGAGTCATCTGAAATACTTCCAGAGTTCCCAGTCCTCACCAAACAGTATCTCTATATAGCATTTCCTACTGATGTCAAATAGTACCAGTAATAAAGCTATTAGAAAGGAGTGTATGTATCTTTTCTAATTATGGTTTTTTCCTATCTGGAAATAAGAGATATGTCCAGGAGTGGGATTGTTGGATCATATGGTATCTCATTTTTAATTTTTTAAGGAAATTTTCTAACCTCACTAAGAAAGTTAAGTGTGTGTTTATCCAACACTCTTGGTTATGAACTATTTTAGTTATCAACAGCAGTTTCCAAGTAGCAATTACTTGTAACATTTCAAGTAAAATTTTAAAATCATGTAAAATACTATTTGATAGACAAAAACATTCACAACCCAAAGGACGGGGATAAAGATTTTTTTACATGCCCCTGGGGATAAAGAAGCAGAAGCCCCTGTCTGACAGGTTGACCTCAGCAATGAATCA
>NW_024076659.1:0-1804 GCF_014754425.2 Oryx dammah
AAAAAAAAAAAAAAGCTGACAATAAGCTTGTAGGTGATAAAGCCTGGAGCTCAGACAGATAAAAACCAGTAAACCAGGCTGTGAAGGAAATTGGTACCAGCCCGTACAAACCTTACAGATATCTGACCTCATGCTGACTATATTCACTTTATACCACCTGTCTTAAAACAGTTAGAGTCTGAAACAAGTGTGAGAAATAATGAAAAAAGTTATATAACAGAATAAGGTCGTTATCCTAAACATACAAAGAACTCAGTTAAAAAAGACATAAAACCCATATTTAAAACTACACAAAGGACACATAAATAGGCTATTTTCAGAAAAGATACAAATGTTTCATCCTCATGAAAAGCTGCTCAGTCTCATGAACAATCAGAATGTTAAAGGCTCAGGCCTGTAGCGCTGAGCAGAGGGTGGACGTGCCCACCCGCTACCCTTCCTGCGGACGACGGGAAGGGCTGCAGCCGTCGGGCCGGGAATGAGGCAGAATTCACTGACATCTCCTCCCTCTGTCCCTTCCTTCTAAAGTCCATCTGAGGAGCACGCACACACAGGACAGAACCACACACACACGGTCCCTGCCGGCTCGGCCCTGGCTGGGCCCCACCCCACGCCCACCTGGGGGCCGGTGACTGCGTCTCGGTACAGCCACCCCTGAGCACGCCGCCCACCACCTTGAGAAAGGGTGAGGCGGGCACACGCTGCTGCTGAGGCTGAAGCTCCATCCCTGTGCCCACCAGATAGGAAGAGCTGACCCATCAGAAAAGACTCTGATGCTGGGAAAGATCGAAGGCAAAGGAGAAGGGGCCGACAGAGGATGAGGGGTTGGATGCATCAGCAACTCAATGGACATGACTCTGAGCAAACTCTGGGACGTAGAGAGGACAGAGGAGCCTGGCCTGCTGCAGCCCACGGGGTCAGAAAGAGTTGGACACGGCTCAGCGACTGAACAACAACAGGCACAAAGGTAGTAAGATGCAAAGACTTATTCTCTGTACAGGGCACAAGCCCTGATACTGGGCATGGGGGCAGGGCGGGGACAAGAGTAGGAGGACTCTGGCCTTGTCTGCGTTTTTATATCATAAGAACACACTCAGAGATGACTGGAGGTGTGTATGAAAAAAATTTTAAAACCATCAAAGCACTGCAATTAAATAGAACCAGAGAAAAAAAGACAAAAACTTAAAAAAAAATTCTGCACAGGAAAAGATAATCAAAATATTTACAGGTATAAAACAATTGAACAAGTCTCACAATGCACCAAAAAATTCCAACAGGTGAAAAACAACATCAGAAATATTTTATTCAATCACTTCCCTGTTTGGGCCAACTCACCTGCAAGTGTGGTATTATCCGTGTTAGTTCTCCTACAATCATCTCATTGAAGCTTCAGAAACATGTGAACAGGGCTGTTACAGGGCTCCTCTTACAGGCAATGACCGAACGGTTCCAGGAAGCGTGAGGTCCTGACTGGGGTCCACATCCCCGCCCACCGTGTGGGTCTCAGCCCACAAGGCCTCTCTGCACCACAAGCCCCGCCTCCCGTCTCCACAGGACCTCGGTCTCTATCTGCTGCAGGCAATCAGGAGTATGACTTACCGAGAGGAAATCGTAAGTCTTCTCTCCAAAAAGCCTGTTGGCGGTTCTAAGCAAGTACTGTGTGCCGGTCCTATTAACTTCGCTGAGAAGCTTCTGGAAACCCTGGTGGACATCTTCACCTCCGCCACTGCTCTTGCTTAGAGAAAGCGTCTGAAATCAAAAGCAGATAAAACCCACCACTGCAGTACGCCCTGACTACAGGAAA
>NW_024076660.1:0-1804 GCF_014754425.2 Oryx dammah
ATGGTGGCACCACCGCTGGAGTTCCTCTCAAATTTCCTGTGGAGAGCCCCTCCTTTGAGATGCGCCAGGAAGGCCGGGAATCCATTCCCCACGAAGCAGGGAATAGAACCCTCATCTCGAGCTATGAGGAGGAAACGGGGCTCCTCTTGATGTGGGCGGGACCCTCGGGGTTCCTCTCGAGTGGAGGCGGGTATGTAGGGGAACTTCTTGAGTTGCAGCAAGGGTGTGAAGGACCCTTTCGAAGATCAAGGGGGAAGGTGTGATTTGCCTCGAGACGCCTCAGCGGAATCGGGCCTCATTTCACCTGGATGGGAGAACCTCGTGGATTTTCTCGAGTTGTGGTGGAACCTTCTGGAGTTACTACGTTGACGCCTGGGACCCTCCATTGTGGCCTCAGGAAACGCCAGTCTCCATGTGACTTCAGAGCAGCCTTCGGGAATCCTCTGCATTCCGTGCCATGGCCTATGTCCTCGTCTGGAGTCTATGATGGAACCTGATGATTCCTCTCCACTGCTGACATGGATCTTGGGGTACTTACAGAGGCAACCACAGGGGAGTCTGTCCTAGTCTCGAGTGGGGACATGCACGTCCGCATTCCTCACGAGTTGGAGCAGCCGCGACAGGCTTACCCTCGCCTTGATATAGGGATCTTCGGCATGCCATGGTGGCTTTCCCACGAGGATTTCCCACAGGGCTGTCACACGTGCCACTGTGGTGTGAGTCGATCCTCGGTGTGCAAGTCGACGCAGTGCAGGGAAATCAGTTTCTTCTGCAGTAGACTGAGACATTTTGTGCACATTGGGAATGGTGGTACCACCGCTGGAGTTCCTCTAGTATTTCCTGTGGAGAGCGCCTCCTCCGAGATGCGCCAGGAAAGCCGGGAATCCTTTCGCGACGAAGCAGGGAATGGAACCCTCATCTATTGCTATGAGGAGAAAACGGGGCTCCTCTTGATGTGGGCGGGACCCTCGGGGTTCCTCTCGAGTGGAGGCGGGTATGCAGGGGAACTTCTTGAGTTGAAGCAAGGGTGTGAAGCACCCTTTCGAAGATCAAGAGGGAAGGTGTGATTTGCCTCGAGACGCCTCAGCGGAAAAGGGCCTCATCTAGCCTGGAGGGGAGAACCTCGTGGATTTACTCGAGTTGTGGCGGGACCTTCTCGAGTTACGATGTTGACCTCTGGGGCCCTCCCTTGTGGCCTCAGGAAAGGCCAGTCTCCATGCGAGTTGCGAGCGGCCTGTCTGGAATCCTATGCAGTCGGTACCGGGGCCTAAGTCCTCGTGTGGAGTCTATGACGGAACCTGAGGATTACTCTCCAGTGCTGACATGGATCTTGGGGTACTTCTGAAGAAACCACAGGGAAGTCTGTCTTTGTCTCGAGTGGGGACATGAAGGTCCGCTTTCCTCATGAGCTGAAGCAGCCATGGCAGGCTTCCCGTCTCCTTGATACAGGGATCTGCGGAATTCCATGGAGGCTTTCCCACGAGGGTTTCCCACAGGGCTGTCACATGTGCCACTGTGGTGTGAGTCAATCCTCGACGTGCAAATCGAGGCAGTGCCTGGAAATCAGGTTCTTCTGAAGTGGACTGAGACATTTTGTGCACATTGGGAATGGTGGCACCAGCCCTGGAGTTCCTTTAGACTTTCCTGTGGAGAGCGCCTCCTCCGAGGTTCACCACGAAAGCCGGGAATACTTTCCCGACGAAGCAGGGAAAGGAACCCTCATCTCGAGCTATGAGGAGGAAACTGGGTTCCTCTTAATGTGGGCGGGACCCTCGGGGTTCCTCTCGAGTGGAGGCGGGTATGT
>NW_024076661.1:0-1804 GCF_014754425.2 Oryx dammah
CACTCTAGAAAAGTAATGCTCAAAATTCTCCAAGCCAGACTTCAACAGTACTTGAACCATGAACTTCCAGATGTTCAAGCTGGTTTTAGCAAAGGAAGGGGAACCAGAGATCAGATGGCCAACACCCGCTGGATCATGGAAAAAGCAAGAGAGAGTTCCAGAAAAACATCTATTTCTGCTTCATTGACTATGCCAAAGCCTTGGACTGTGTGGATCACAATAAACTGTGGAAAATTCTGAAAGAGATGGGAATCCCAGACCACTTGACCTGCCTCCTGAGAAATCTGTACGCAGGTCAGGAGACAACAGTGAGAACTGGACATGGAACAACAGACTGGTTCCAAATAGGAAAAGGAGTATGTCAAGGCTGTATGTTGTCACTCTGCTTATTTAACTTATATGCAGAGTACATCATGAGAAATGCTAGGCTGGATGAAGCACAAGCTGGGATCAAGATTGCCAGAGCCTCTTGATGAAAGTGAAAGAAGAGAGTGAAAAAGTTGGCTTAAATCTCAACATTCAGAAAACGAAGATCATGGCATCTGGTCCCATCAGTTCCATTCAGTTGCTCAGTTATGTCCGACTTTTTGCGACCCCATGAACTGCAGCACACCAGGCCTCCCTGTCCATCACCAACTCCTGGAGTTCACCCAAACTCATGTCCATTGAGTTGGTCATGCCATCCAACCATCTCATCCTCTGTTGTACCCTCCTCCTCCTGCCCTCAATCTTTCCCAGCATCAGGGTCTTTTCAAATGAGTCAGCTCTTCGCATCAGGTGGTCAAAGTACTGGAGTTTCAGCTTCAGCATCAGTCCTTCCAATGAACACCCAGGACTGATCTCCTGTAGGATGGACTGGTTGGATGTCCTTACAGTCCAAGGGACTCTCAAGAGTCTTCTCCAACACCACAATTCAAAAGCATCAATTCTTTGGTGCTCAGCTTTCTTTATAGTCCAACTCTCATATCCATACATGACTACTGGAAAAACCATAGCCTTGACTAGATGGACCTCTGTTGACAAAGTAATGTCTCTGCTTTTTAATATGCTGTGTAGGTTGGTCATAACTTTTCTTCCAAGGAGTAAGCATCTTTTAATTTCATGGCTGCAATCATCATCTGCAGTGATTTTGGAGTCCCCCCAAAATAAAGTCAGCCACTGTTTCCACTGTTTCCCCATACATTTCCCATGAAGTGATGGGACCAGATGCCATGATCTTCGTTTTCTGAATGTTGAGCTTGAAGCCAACTTTTTCACTCTCCTCTTTCACTTTCATCAAGAGGCTCTTTAGTTCTTCCTCACTTTCTGCCATAAGGGTGGTTTCTTCTGATATCTGAGGTTATTGATATTTCTCCTAGCAATCTTGAACCCAGCATTTCTCATGATGTACTCTGCATTTAAATTAAATAAGCATGGTGACAACATACAGCTTTGACATACCCCTTTTCCTATTTGGAACCAGTCTGTTGTTCCATGTCCAGTTCTAACTGTTGCCTCTTGGCCTGAATACAGGTTTCTCAAGGGGCAGGTCAGGTGGCCTGGGATTCCCATCTCTTTCAGAATTTTCCACAGTTTATTGTGATCCACACAGTCAAAGGCTTTGGCATAGTCAATAAAGCAGAAATAGATGTTTTTCCTGGAACTCTCTTGCTTTTTCGATAATCCAGCAGATGTTGGCCATTTGATCTCTGGTTCCCCTGCCTTTGCTAAAACCAGCTTGAACATCTGGAAGTTCACGGTTCACGTATTGCTGAAGCCTGGCTTGGAGAATTTTGAGCATTACTTTTCTAGAGTGTGAGATGAG
>NW_024076662.1:0-1804 GCF_014754425.2 Oryx dammah
TAGGTTCTCCTATGGACTTTTATCCTAGGGATTTTGGCTGAAGAATTGGCTAATTCAAAAATACATAGAGGCACAAATGTCTACTTTCATTTCTCAAAGTGAAAGACAACTGGATGAGTTTAAGAGCTTGAAACTATTTCAGTAATAACCAATAATAACCAAGCTACTCCACCCTAACATTGTTACAAACTATCGTACACTCCCAACAAAAATTAAGTGGGACCTTCAGTTCAGTTCAGTTCAGTTCAGTTCAGTTCAGATGCTCAGTTGTGTCCGATTCTGCAACCCCATGGATCTCAGCACGCCAGGCCTCCCCGTCCATCACCAGCTCCTGGAGTTTACTTAGACACACTTTCATCAAGTCAGTGATGCCATCCAGCTGTCACATCCTCTGTCGTCCCCTTCTCCTCCTGACCCCGATCCCTCCCAGCATCAGAGTCTTTTCCAATGAGTCGACTCTTCACATGAGGTGGCCAAAGTACTGGAGCTTCAGCTTTGGCATTATTCCTTCCAAAGAAATCTCAGGGTTGATCTCCTTCAGAATGGACTGGTTGGATCTCCTTGCAGTCCAAGGGACTCTCAAGAGTCTTCTCCAACACCACAGTTCAAAAGCATCAATTCTTCGGCACTCAGCCTTCCTCACAGTCCAACTCTCACATCCATACATGACCACAGGAAAAACCATAGCTTTGACTAGACGGACCTTAGTCGGCAAAGTAATGTGTCTGCTTTTGAATATGCTATCGAGGGTGGTCATATCTTTTCTTCCAAGGAGTAAGCGTCTTTTAATTTCATGGCTGCAGTCACCATCTGCAGTGATTTTGGAGCCCAAAAAAATAATGTCTGACAGTGTTTCCACTTAGTTCTTCTTCACATTCTGCCTTTAGGGTGGTGTCATCTGCATATTTGAGATTACTGATATTTCTCCCGGCAATCTTGATTTCAGCTTGTGTTTCTTCCACTCCAGCGTTTCTCATGATGTACTCTTAGATGTCAGTTATGTCTGGCAATAAGAAAACACACACCCGCTAATATGACAGTACCAGAGAAGGCTAACTAGGCGCCTGGAGTTTCAACCAGTCCTTCATATAATAGGATACTATTTTCCTATGAGAGGCTGGACACTCACTGATAACAAAGAACACTTTTAGGAATCAAAAACCCTAAGGATGGAATCTCTAATTCTGTTCCCACATGGTAGACCTTGTTTTCCCCCTTCCCAAGAGTATCAGACAGACAGTTAAAATAGAAGCAAGTTATAATATGGCCCACATACTTCTTACATAATATCTTAAATGTCCAAGTCCCACCACACTGCTAAGGTGATGACAATACAGGACTTCTGGATTCAACTCTGTGTAGCAATCATCATATAAGAACTTTATGAAGATTTGAGATACACTGATAGTGTAAATCTATAAAGCCAAAAGTCTTTAGATCTGATTAAAAGAGGAAAACTGTGTACTCCATGTCCTCAGTTTTATGGGACTTTCACATGCATTCACACATTTCCACAATCCTCAACTTTTATCTGAAGTCAAAACCTGTCATTAAGAGAAGAGGAATGGTCTGTTAACACAGAGGGCCAGCAGAAACATCAAAATGGATACTGTCTCCTACATACTTCCATGCTCAGTAATAGAACCCCTTGTAAGCATTCCTAAAGGCAACTAGGGGAAAAAAAAATCAAAGATGCTTCTCCCTGGATTAGAGAGTTTGATTGAGAAGCTATAAGTTTGTTTAACTCTCACCTCATCCTTAAAATCACATACCATGCCTGTTAACACATGAGAAGATGGGCAGC
>NW_024076663.1:0-1803 GCF_014754425.2 Oryx dammah
GCAGGTGGAACTAGTGAGTCTGATTACGGTAGTGTTCAGAGGCTCACTTGAGTCTTTTCCTTGCCAGCTTTCTGGTTCATTTAGGGGCTAGCTGCGTTAAGAAGTTCATTGTTAGTAAGAGATTTCATAAGACAGGAACAGGAAAGGATGTGAGGTGTCATCTAAACAAGCCTTTACAGTTGACAGATGAGGAAGCCAAGGCCTGGGGAAGGAAGGAAACTTCCAAAAGTTCCTTCCTAGGTCCTTCAATGGCACAGTGCCGGTCTAGTCTCCTCCGCATTGTAGTTCACCACTTCCTCCCCTCTCGCCAGATGGAACTCTTCGTGGCTCCCCAAACGTGGTTTCTCAGGGCTTTTTCCTTTCACATGAAACAGGAACTAATCCTAGAATCCCAGACACATTCCTCCTTTTTTGTGTTTTGTTCGTTTTGTATTGTTTCGTTTTGCCCAATGCCTCTCATCTGTAATCAAACGTCATTTCCTCCAGAAACATCTCATATGCTCCCACAATGAGCCTCTACTTATCAAGCCCACAGTCTAGTCTTGCTGTATCTCTGTATATACCTGTCTTTCCTGGAGGCCAAAGACCACATCTGCTTTGTCCATCATTCTATCACTGTGTCTGGCACAATGACTGACATAGAGATGGAGGGTCAAAAATATTGGATGGATGGATGGATGAATATGTAGTCTCTCTCTTGAATATATACATAGTTACATGAAACCCTCTACAAGTCTCAGAAAACATGAATTTGTTCGTGCTTCCTACAACTTTGCCTCATGATATATTTCTTTTTGGCCCAGCGTATGGTCCTATGATGTTTCTAAGAACAGGGGAGAAGACTTGATTTAATGCATCTGTAGTAACAGGTAGAAATCAAATGCCTCCTTACTGTCACTTTGGTTGAAAGTTTTGGGCTCACTGGAAGTATTTCCTATCAATACTCTTTCAGATTCTGCCTGTGTGTGTTTGTCTGTCTATCTACAGTCCCTTGGAAAGCCAGAAAGGTAAAGTGCCTTCATGTAAATGTACCCTCTTTTATGGGGAGCTAATGGTCTGGACAAGCCTTGTGGCTGCTTTGGTTAAATATCACCTTGATTTAAAATCCCCACCATCAGCAATTACATGTGATGTGTGCAATGGCTCAGCGTTGCCTGCATTTCACTTCTGAGGCAAAGAAAAAATGGTGCTTCTGGATTCTTTGAGTGACAGAGCAGTAATAGACTGTTGCATTTGGGCTTTTAAATTTACCATGATGATTCTGATTTTCTTTTTTCTGTGCATTTTCTTTCTTTCTTTTGTGGTCTCATTAGCTCAGAAGGTCAAAGTTGAGATACCTGTCTAGACAGTCAAAATGTAGAACAATGAGCCTGTGACAAATGCGAGGCATGATATTAATTGTATATTAAGCTTTATAGGTCTTTGAGTCATTCATCCCTCTGACAGTAGTAATAGGAAACCTGAGAGCTATTATGTTTCCTTCACAGCAAAGATTATAAGAGGCAAGGGGAATTAGGCACGCTTCTACCCCATCTTGTCAGCCCTCAAAGCCTACAAGTATGCACAGTAAAGTGACTTCCAACAGTTAGGCCCTGATACTCTGGCTAATTTAATTCAGTGTAACGGACATTTACTGAGCATCTATTTAGTATCAGGCACCTTGATGCAGGGAGTAGAGAAATGAGAAAGAAGACACAGTCTATGCCAACAGAAGTAAGAAGAGAGGCAGGCACAGTCAATTTAGGTTTTAAGTTAAATTTGGCTTCTTCCAAGCAGGTGGATTCAGATTGAGTTCCAGTCACC
>NW_024076664.1:0-1803 GCF_014754425.2 Oryx dammah
TGCTGATGGACATCTAGGTTGTTTCCATGTCCTGGCTATTATAAACAGTGCTGCGATGAACATTGGGGTACATGTGTCTCTTTCAATTCTGGTTTCCTCAGTGTGTATGCCCAGCAGTGGGATTGCTGGGTCATAAGGCAGATCTATTTGCAATTTTTAAAGGAATCTCCACACTGTTCTCCATAGTGGCTGTACTAGTTTGCATTCCCACCAACAGTGTAGGAGGGTTCCCTTCTCTCCACAGCCTCTCCAGCATTTATTGCTTGCAGATTTTTGGATTGCAGCCATTCTGACCGGTGTGAAGTGGTACCTCATTGTGGTTTTGATTTGCATTTCTCTAATAATGAGTGATGTTGAGCATCTTTTCATGTGTTTGTTGCATTCCTATACACTAATAATGAGAAAGTAGAAAAAGAAATTAAGGAAACAATTCCATTCACCATTGCAACAAAAAGAATAAAATACTTAGGAATATATCTACCTAAAGAAACTAAAGACCTATATATAGAAAACTATAAAACACTGATGAAAGAAATCAAAGAGGACACTGATAGATGGAAAAATATACCATGTTCATGGATTGGAAGAATCAATATAGTGAAAATGAGTATACTACCCAAAGCAATTTACAAATTCAATGCAATCCCTATCAAGGTACCAGCGATATTTTTCACAGAACTAGAACAAATAATTTCAAGATTTGTATGGAGATACAAAAAAACTCAAATAGCCAAAGCAATCTTGAGAAAGAAGAATGGAACTGGAGGAATCAACTTGCCTGACTTCAGGCTCTACTACAAAGCCACAGTCATCAAGACAGTATGGTACTGGCACAAGGACAGAAAAATAGATCAATGGAACAAAATAGAAAGCCCAGAGATAAATCCACACACATATGGACACCTTATCTTTGACAAAGGAGGCAAGAATATACAATGGAGTAAAGACAATCTCTTTAACAAGTGGTGCTGGGAAAAGTGGTCAACCACTTGTAAAAGAATGAAACTAGATCATTTTCTAACACCGCACACAAAGATAAACTCAAAATGGATTAAAGATCTAAATGTAAGACCAGAAACTATAAAACTCCTAGAGGAGAACATAGGCAAAACACTCTCCGACATAAACCACAGCAGGATCCTCTATGATCCACCTCCCAGAATTCTGGAAATAAAAGCAAAAATAAACAAATGGGACCTAATTAAAATTAAAAGCTTCTGCACAACAAAGGAAAATATAAGCAAAGTGAAAAGACAGCCTTCTGAATGGGAGAAAATAATAGCAAATGAAGCAACTGACAAACAACTAATCTCAAAAATATACAAGCAACTCCTGCAGCTCAATTCCAGAAAAATAAACAACCCAATCAAAAAATGGGCCAAAGAACTAAATAGACATTTCTCCAAAGAAGACATACGGATGGCTAACAAACACATGAAAAGATGCTCAACATCACTCATTATTAGAGAAATGCAAATCAAAACCACAATGAGGTACCACTTCACACCAGTCAGAATGTCTGAGATCCAAAAATCTGCAAGCAGTAAATGCTGGAGAGGGTGTGGAGAGAAGGGAACCCTCCTACACTGTTGGTGGGAATGCAAACTAGTACAGCCACTATGGAGAACAGTGTGGAGATTCCTTAAAAAATTGCAAATAGAACTACCTTATGACCCAGCAATCCCACTACTGGGCATACACACTGAGGAAACCAGAATTGAAAGAGACACATGTACCCCAATGTTCATCGCAGCATTGTTTATAATAGCCAGGACATGGAAACAACCTAGATGTCCATCAGCA
>NW_024076665.1:0-1087 GCF_014754425.2 Oryx dammah
ACAAGAATGCCAGTCATAGTTCACAGTATCATCGGCCTTTTGGAAGAAACGTCCAAGCTGATCCCCAAAGGCGTTGCCTGCAGGGAAATATCAACAGTGTAGATACATTACAGGCTGTTTCCTTACTACGTGAGGGAGACAAGAAAAGAATAATCAGGCAGTTCCTTGCAAGTACTTGAGGATGACTGAAGAAAACGTGATGAGTGAGTCTTCCATTTGGGTCCAGGCCCGAGAGCCTCATCCTGATCTTCTAAATATTGGAAATGGAAAGTGGAAGACAGTCTTCCTAATAATGATCTTCAAAAAATATCTCACACATGCTGTGTGCAAGGACAAAAAAAAAAAAAAACAAAAACAAATTTTTGTATCCACAAAGATTTAAGAGATAAAATTAATCACAATTGAGGAAACACTACATAAAGCATTTGACACATTACTATGCTTAGTCTATTAATACCACTAACAGTCATTGAATTAGTCTTGCTGTTATCCTGTTGATGAGGTAACATTTATGGTGCAGGAAAATAAATAATAGAGGATAAGATAGCAGTTCAGTAAACATTTGCTCTTCACCCCTTCATGTTCAAAGGACTTCCCGGGTGGCTCAGATGGTAAAGCGTCTGTCTACAATGCGGGAGACCTGGGTTCGATCCCTGGGTCGGGAAGATTCCCTGGAGAAGGACATGGCAACCCACGCCAGTATTCTTGCTTAGAAAATCCCATGGATGGAGGAGCCTGGTGCAGGCTACTGCCCTTGGGGTTGCAAAGAGTTGGACATGACTGAGCGACTTCACTTTCACTTTCACTTTTATGTTAAACTAGCAGCACACATGTGTATATTTATTTAATATATATTGTACAAGTGTATGTATTTATATATGTGTATATATTTTTGTTCAGTCGCTTAGTTATTTCCGACTGTCTGTGACCCCATGAACTGTAGCATGCCAGGTGTCCCTGTACTTCACTATCTCCCAAGTTTGCTCAAACTCATGTCCATTGAGTCAGTGATGCCAAGCAACCATCTCATCCTCTGTTGCCCCCTTCTCCTCCTGCCCTCAGTCTTCCACAGCATCAGGGTCATTTT
>NW_024076665.1:1097-1802 GCF_014754425.2 Oryx dammah
TGATTTCCACTCTGACAGTTTCCCAGGCGCAGTCGCTGTATCCCTTCTCTTGCAGGTAGACACGGATGCCCTGGAAGTACCTCTTCATGGCCAGGGTGGGGCCCATCCTTCCCAGCACAGAGTCTTCCTCTCCCATCACCTGCCCCAGGCAGGCGTCCAGGTCGTCCAGCTGCTGATGGAGTCCAGTGCGGAGCTGCTCCAGGAGGGTGGTGTCCCAGGCAGCAGAGGAGCGCTCTGTGTGGAAGAGGCTGAAGCTCTGCTGGAGCATCTCGTGGAGGACAGCAAAGGCCTGGGCCTCCTGCAGCTGGCTGCCGCTCACCTGCGCCTGAGGGAATCTGCAGTCTTTCCTGTACCCCAGACAGGAAAGAGAGAAGCTGTGTTCATTTGATCCAAATGGGAAGGTCTCCTGCTTTTCCAAGTTAAGGCTCTGAGGCAGTTCATGGACTCAGAGGAAGAGATGGGGTTAGAGACGGGCATCATCAGTGTCATCACGGAGGAGATGAAGAGCCATTGGTCAATTCCACAAGGAAGCATTCCGGTTGAGATGAGCGATTGTGAGCTTTGTTTCATCTTCATTTCATCTAAGGATCTTCTGTTGTGTGCCTCTTAAATATGAAGTCCAAAATTTTCACATTCTGAGTCTACCCAGATTCATGTACTACCTCATTTTGGGCTTGCCTTTCACTTCAAGAGCCTGGAAATCTG
>NW_024076666.1:0-1801 GCF_014754425.2 Oryx dammah
TGACTAGATGGACCTTTGTCAGCAAAGTAATGTCTCTGCTTTTTAATATGCTCTCTATCTTGGTCATAGCTTTTCTTCCAAGGAGCAAGCATCTTTTAATTTCATGGCTGCAGTCACCATCTTCAGTGATTTTGGAGCCAAGATAATAAAGTCTGTCACTGTTTCCATTGTTTCCCCATCTATTTGCCATGAAGTGATGGGACCAGGTGTCATGATCTTAGTTTTCTGAATGTTGAATTTTAAACCAACTTTTTCATTCTCCTCTTTCACTTTCATCAAGAGGCTCTTTAGTTCTTCTTCTTCCATGGGAATAGGGAAGTCTTTATCATTTTCATGGTTGAAATAGTTACCACTCCCCAGAGAAATGACTCAGCCAAGATGAAGAAAGGGCTCTTCTTTCGCCTTTAACAAGTATCTGTAAGATACGTACTTCAAGAGTTCAGAAAAGGGAAAAGTTATGAATAAATTTGAGTAACAACGAAGTATTACTGCTTTCAGTTGTGGAGGAGTGGTTGTTGAAGTAAGAAAATAATATCTCCCTTAAAAAAATTTTGGGCCAAAGAAGTGGACATTTCTTATTTCCATTTTTGAATGCCACTCTTGTATTCTACATGTGTTTAATCTATGCATTGATTTTACTATTTTACCTATATCTAGAAACTTTTCTTAGAGAAGTGGAGCTACTTAATGGGGTCTTATAAATGCTTTCAGACAGTAAATTTGTTTTTCCAAGTTTCTCTGAAAAACTGTTGATAAATAGATGCATTTCTTTAGGATTTTTATTTTTAATACAATTTTAAAAGGTTACACTCCATTAAGAGTTATTACAAAATACTGCCTGTGTTCCCCGTGTTGTAGAGTAAATCCTTGAGCCTGTCTTACACCCCGTAGTTTCTCCCTCCTGCTCCCCTATGATGCCCCTCCCACAAAGGTGTGCAAAACAGTATGGTGATTTCTCAAAAAAGCTGCTGTAGGGAACTTCCCTGGTGGTCCAGTGGCTAAGACTCTGTGCTTCCACTGAAGGGGGCGGTGGTTTGACCCCCTGTTGGGGAACTAAGATGCCACATGCTGCATGGTGCAACCAAAAAAAGCTAATGTATGCATTACTTAATTTATAAAGATTTCTTAATTTATAAAGATGAATTAGAAATTTATTTTTCATATTCACAACGTAATTTGTCTTTCAATAAGCTTTTAAAATGGCGCCCCAAGCTACATTTAATTAGGTGGTGGATTACAGGAGTTAGTAGTTTGAATTACTTTTCCTATGTTTCAAATCCTAGATAGTTTGCTGTTATTTGGCCAATGAACCACTAGGTGGCGATGAAGACTGACAGACAGTTTATAATTTTTTCCCTCTAAATGAAAGCAGGAATTGGGATTGGTTTTAGGTCCAGGCCTAGTAGTTGTGAATGGATATAATTCATTGAGGACATACAGAAAATCCCACCAGCTCTACCACCTCCTACTGGTCTTTTATCTAAAGTTACTATGTTAGGTTCCCACAATAAAATGGTGTTGCAATCAGCTGAAAGCAGCCTTGCTGAGTTATAAAAAGATCTTGTGAGATAGGCATGGCTGCAATTAATTTCCCCATTTTCAGTTTGGTTCAGTTCAGTCACTCAGTCATGTCCGACTCTTTGGACTGCAACCCCATGGACTGCAACACGCCAGGCTTCCCTGTTCATCACCAACTCCCCGAGCATGTCCATCAAGTTGGTGATGCCATCCAACCATCTCATCCTCTGTTGTTCCCTTCTCCTCCTGTCTTCAGTCTTTCCCAGCATTAGGGTCTTTTCCA
>NW_024076667.1:0-1801 GCF_014754425.2 Oryx dammah
CTCATGGAGCCTCCAGCTACCAACATGGTGGCCATGTGGGTGGGGGACTGGGGCCAAAACTGTGAATGGATGAATTGGAGAGTATTCTGGTAGAAGGATCCATAGTGATCATCTAGCTTAATTTTATCAGCATTTGCATACTCAGGCTCAGAGAGGGAAAGTAGTCAGCCGGTAAGAGAGGGACAGAGATGGTGCTAGGCTTGCAGTCCCTACTAGCATCAGGGTCAGTGAGCAGTGAAGTCGTTCTTCCCAAACCTTCTCTTGTGTCCAAGCTCTCTCCATAACATCCTTCACAGTAGAACCAGCCTCAGGAAAAATATTTGCAACAACAGTTTTCTCAGGACCCACCCTCCCCCATCTGCCCACTCCATTGAGTCAGTAGAGTTTCTCCTGAGAGTGAATATGGTCTGCCTCCGTATATATCCCCATATCTGCAGTACCCCTCTGCACACTTGTTCCCAACCCCTCTACACTCAGTGCAGCTGCCAGAAGTTAAAGCGCTCACCTTAAACCAAAGTCCCCATCGTGGCCCCTGTGTCATCTACTCATCGCCCCCCCAAAGCACCTACCTCTCTCTCCATGGTCCTACTGTCTTCCTTCTCTTCCAGAAACATATCAACACCATTGCTGCCTTGGCCCTCTGCACAGATCATTCCCTCTTTACGGAACTCTCCTCTTGAAGCCAGTGTGAGTTTCGTCCTGCTGTTCAAACTCACAGTAAGTCCTGAATTAACACATTTATAGATTCACATCAACTCCTCCCTTTAGGTGACAACTCCAGGGTCAACTTACCATGTTGGAAACATGAGAGACATCACAGCCACAGGAGAGCTTAGCGTCCAACTTAACCTCCTTGCTGGGAAGGCTGGGGAGCCTATGGTCCAGAGAAGGAGAAGGACTCAGCCAAGGCTAGACGTGAATTGAACCTAACTTATTTTCCTCTTCCATTTCACGTGTTTTAGTTCTGTTGAAGTTTTCTGCCTGGGCAATATATTAAAAAAAAAAAGATTACACAAAATTATCAAATAAGTTTGCTTAAGCTATGGATGCCTGAGGTCATCTCTAGATACTTAGAGTCAGGGGCTGCAGGGTGGATGACCAGAAGTGGAGATAACTGGACAAGGGTGGTCAAAAGGTACTTTTGACCTTGAATTCTAAGAGCTGTGTCCCAACACCATCCTTTGGATGCCACCTCTGCCTAGACATGACTGCACAAAGCTAGGTGCTTATCTTGCTTCATCTTGTTTTTTCATCTCATGAGCAGCCAGGCAGGGGTGTTACTGCCGTTATTTCTTGACTGAGGAAAGTGAGGCTCAGAAGGGAAGGATGCCTTGCTCAGGGTGGAACAGATGGGAAGGGGCAGATCTAGAGAGGGCACCCAGTTCTGCATCTCTCCCACTGAGATTGGCTGTTCCCACTCTCAGCCTCTGGGAGCAGCAGCGAGTCTCACTCTTTGGCCCCAGTAAGTCCAGGGCAGTACCTGGCCATTCGCTTGGCACTGCGGGCTACTTTCACCACTGGTGCTCAAGACAACTCGCTAAGTAGGTTTGGAAAGCTCCATTTTCTAGTTGAGGAAACTGAGGTTCAGGGAAGGAAGGTGACTTGCTGAAGTCTCACAAGGACAGGAATCAGCATTTGCAATCTCAGGGAAGGACCTTTCTCTCAGATCACATTGAGGCCACCTGGTGGGGCAGGAAAGTCCTTGCACTTGAATACCTTGTTTATTCCTTGACCTCTGCTGTTTGAGTTGGTGGTAATGCCTGGTGCATTGAGCACATGGCAACCTGGAACACCCGGTCCA
>NW_024076668.1:0-1800 GCF_014754425.2 Oryx dammah
TTCAATCCTGGTTCTTTTCAACTGTCTGTAGCATTCTACACTGTGATATCATAAAAGTTATTGGTTATATTGGGTACAAAAGGAGATACTCCTTTCTTCTCCTCCTCTGTTTTTTCTTGCATATTTCTTTTTCCTTGGCCTCCATCACAGTTTACATAACCTGCTTTTTATCACAAACAATTGCTTTTATATCCTCATAGCAGAGTCTTCTTCCTTTCAAAATACAGTATTTGAGGGAATCACCTTTACGTACCCTACTCCTCTGCCACATAGCTGGTGTTCAACAGAGATTTTTAAAAATTAATTTATTTTTAATTGAAGGATAATTGCCTTATAATATTGTGTTGGTTTCTACCATATATCAACATGAATCAACCATAGGTATACATATGTCCCCTCCCCATGAACCTCCCTTCTAGCTTCCACTCCTCTAGGTTGTCACAGATACTGGTTTGAACTCCTTGAGTCATATAGCAAATTCCCGCTGGCTATTTACATATGGCAGGGTATATATTTCCATGCTTCTCTCTCCGATTGTCTCACTCTCTCCTTCCCCTTCCTGCCATGTCTACAAGTCTGTTCTCTGTGTCTGTGTCTCCATTGTTTGCCTGCAAATACATTCATCAGTACCATATTTCTAGATTTCATGTTGTTGCTGTTGTTGTTCAGTCGCTAAGTCATGTCTGACTCTTCACAACCCCATGGACTGAAGCATGCCAGGCTTCCCTGGCCATCACCATCTCCCAGAGTTTGCCCAAGTTCATATCCATTGAGTCAGTGATACCATCCAACCATCCCATTCTCTGTCATCCCCTTTTCCTTCTGCATTCAATCTTTCCCAGCATCAGAGTCTTTTCAAATGAGTCAGCTCTTCGCATCAGGTGGCCAAAGTATTGGAGTTTTAGCTTCAGCATCAGTCCCTCCAATGAACACCCAGGACTGATCTCCTTTAGGATGGACTGGTTGGATCTCCTTGCAGTCCAAGGGACTCTCAAGAGTCTTCTCCAACACCACAGTTCAAAACCATCAATTCTTTGGTGCTCAGCTTTCTTTATAGTCCAACTCTCACATCCATACCAGATTACTGGAAAAACCATAGATTTGACTAGATGGATCTTTGTGGACAAAGTAATATCTCTGCTTTTTAATATGCTGTCTAGGTTGGTCATAACTTTTCTTCCAAAGGGCAAGTGTGTTTTAATTTCATGGCTGCAGTTACCATCTGCAGTGATATTGAAGCCCCCCAAAATAAAGTCTGCCACTGTTTCCACTGTTTCCCCATCTATTTGCCATGAAGGGAGGGGACCCGATGCCATGATCTTCGTTTTCTGAATGTTGAGCTTTAAGCCAACTTTTTCACTCTCCTCTTTCACTTTGATCAAGAGGCTTTTTAGTTCCTCTTCACTTTCTGCCATAAGAGTGGTGTCATCTGCATATTTGAGCTTATTGATATTTCTCCTGGCAATCTTGATTCCAGCTGGTGTTTCTTCCAGCCCAGTGTTTCTCATGATGTACTGACTTAAATGTCTTCTTTTTTATGACTGGGTAATATTCCATTGTATATATGTACCACAGCTTCTTTACCTATTTGTGTATCGGTGGACATCTAGGTGGCTTCCCTGTCCTATTTATTGTAAATCGTGCTGCAG
Organism: Oryx dammah; assembly: GCF_014754425.2. NCBI lineage: Eukaryota > Metazoa > Chordata > Mammalia > Artiodactyla > Bovidae > Oryx > Oryx dammah. Next base: position 1,650 of record NW_024076668.1, read on the forward strand.
TGAACACTGGGTATATGTGTTTTTTCAATTATGATTTCCTGAGGGTATGTGCCCAGTAGTGGGATTGCTGGGTCACATGGTAGACTTATTCCCAGTTTTTAACGGAACCTCCATACTATTCTCCATAGTGTCTGTATCAAATTACATTCCC
>NW_024076669.1:0-156 GCF_014754425.2 Oryx dammah
AGAAGACAAAAAGAAAGACCATGAGAAAATCCTTGAGGAGATAATAGCTGAAAACTTCCCTAAAATGGGGAAGGAAATAATCACCCAAGTCCAAGAAACCCAGAGAGTCCCAAATAGGATAAACCCAAGGCGAAACACCCCAAGACACATATTAAT
>NW_024076669.1:256-1800 GCF_014754425.2 Oryx dammah
CCAAATAGGATAAACCCAAGGCGAAACACCCCAAGACACATATTAATCAAATTAACAAAGATCAAACACAAAGAACAACTATTAAAAGCAGCAAGGGAAAAACAACAAATAACACACAAGGGGATTCCCATAAGGATAACAGCTGATCTCTCAATAGAAACTCTTCAGGCCAGGAGGGAATGGCAAGACATACTTAAAGTGATGAAAGAAAATAACCTACAGCCCAGATTACTATACCCAGCAAGGATCTCATTCAAATACGCTGGAGAAATCAAATGCTTTACAGACAAGCAAAAGCTGAGAGAATTCAGCACCACCAAACCAGCTCTCCAACAAATTCTAAAGGATATTCTCTAGACAGGAAACACAAAAAGGGAGTATAAACCCGAACCCAAAATAATAAAACAAATGACAATGGGATCATACTTATCAATAATTACCTTAAACGTAAATGGATTGAATGCCCCAACCAAAAGGCAAAGACTGGCCGATTGGATACAAAAACAAGAACGCTCTATATGCTGCTTACAAGAGACCCACCTCAAAACAAGGGACACATACAGACTGAAAGTGAAGGGTTGGAAAAAGTTATTCCATGCAAATAGAGACCAAAAGAAAGCAGGAGTGGCAATACTCATATCCGATAAAATAGACTTTAAACAAAGGCTGTGAAAAGAGACAAAGAAGGCCACTACATAATGATCAAAGGATCAATCCAAGAAGAAGATATAACAATTATAAATATATATGCACCCAATATAGGAGCACCGCAATATGTAGGACAAATGCTAACAAGTATGAAAGGGCAAATTAACAATAACACAATAATAGTGGGAGACTTTAATACCCCACTCACACATATGGACAGATCAACTAAACAGAAAATTAACAAAGAAATGCAAACTTTAAATGATACATTAGACCAGTTAGACCTAATTGATATCTATAGGACATTTCACCCCAAAACAATGAATTTCACCTTTTTCTCAAGTGCTCATGGAACCTTCTCGAGGATAGATCACATCCTGGGCCATAAATATAACCTTGATAAATTCAAAAAAATCGAAATCATTCCAAGCATCTTTTCTGAGCATAATGCACTAAGATTAGATCTCAATTACAGGAGGAAACCTATTAAAAATTCCAACATATGGAGGCTGAACAACACGCTTCTGAATAACCAACAAATCACAGAAGAAGTCAAAAAAGAAATCAAAATATGCATAGAAACGAATGAAAATGAAAACAAAACAACCCAAACCCTGTGGGACACTATAAAAGCAGTGCTAAGAGGAAAGTTCATAGCAATACAGGCATACCTCGAGAAACAAGAAAAAAGTCAAATAAATAACCTAACTCTACACCTAAAGCAACTAGAAAAGGAAGAATTAGAGAACCCCAGAGTGGGCAGAAGGAAAGAAATCTTAAAAATTAGGGCAGAAATGAATGCAAAAGAAACAAAAGAGACCATAGCAAAAATCAACAAAGCCAAAAGCTGGTTCTTTGAAAGGATAATAAAATTGACAGACCATTAGCCAGACTCA
>NW_024076670.1:0-1799 GCF_014754425.2 Oryx dammah
CTTTTTGTCTAAGGTTGCTTCTTTTTAATTAAAATATAGATGGTGCATATTACATATTATTATATATTACAGGTACACAGCATAGTGATTCACAATTTTTATAGGTCATACTCCATTTAAAGTTATTATATGATATTTGCAATATTCCCCATGTTGTACAATATATCCCAGTAGCTGGCAGGATTTTAGTTCCCCCACCAAATATCAAACCCTGGGCACACAGCAGTGAGTCCTAACCACTGGATGACCAAGGAACTCCCTAGATTCCTTTGACTTCTGAAAAGGCTGAAAGTTGTCAGAAAATATTAATCCTCAAAAAAATTTATAAAAAAATAATTGAAAGTGAGAAATCATTTTTATCTGTGCCACATTCCTATTAGTGCCAAAAAGACAAGCCCTGTCTGCTAATCCAACTTGCCTATAGACAGCTTGATCTACAGAGAGTTTTAAATTTTTTGTGTTGTTAAAATGTTAAATCAACATCCAGATTTTTTTTTCTTTTGTTTCTTTGTGTGTGTGTGTGTGTGTGTGTGTATGTGCCAAAATCCAGGAAACTCCAGAATTCTTACTTTTTAAATCATTTTTAGAAAGGTCTTTAGATTGGGAGGGAGGCTCACAAGGAAGGGGATATATGTACACTTACAACTGATTTATGATGTTATACAGCAGAACACAACACAACATTGTAAAGCAATTATTCTCCAATTTAAAAAAATATTCAGGTTAAGAAACAGTAGAAATAGAAAAAACAGAAGGTCTCTGTCAGCAGATAAAAAGTGTATAAATAGGAATCTGAGTTTTATTCTTGTACTTTTCTCACTGTGCATATTTGAAATGCTTGATCCATACTCTACCTGAAACTTTTTGGTGAGATAAAAATTGAGTTACTTTTCTCTTTTACCAGGTTATTTCTCCACCATCTACACACAGTTTATCATTTCTCACAGAAAAGGTCATCATTTTAAAGTTGTAAAGTTCTACATATATTTGGGTGTTTGGGCATTCTGTTCCAGTCATTTATCTATCTTTCCAGTCGTTAGTAAATGAACACTTTGTGGGCACTTATAGCACATTTTGATATCTAGAAGGGCAAATCTTCCTCTACTATACAAAACTCTTAATTTCATCACGACAATTAAAGACAGTATATGTAACCCAAAATCTTTAAAACATGAAATGTTGATTTGCTTTAAATATAGAAAGACCATACATCCTAAGAAAATGCCTTCTATTCAAGGACACAGCCAGCTTCCAAATTCAAAGCTGTCTTCTAAGGTCCTTCATCAAAGAACACATATACCTAAGTGTACACTGATATAAAATGGATACTGAATTGTATCTGAAAAATTTTTAATCCAGAAGTTGATTTGGCATGGGAATTATTTTGCTCACTATGCAGTTTTCTGTAATATATAACCTTATGGTATAAAAAACATATACATTAATAATAAGATATTGACAACATCAGAAATCTGTCCACTGCCATGATCCACAATAGGCGATCCATGAAGAAGTGCTTTCATAAATCACATGAGAAAAAATGTGAGAGCCAGAAGGTTCAGAAGATTTCTTGAAGGCTATATAACTTGAGAGCTTTTATTCATGAGTACATCATGCTAACCCATGCAAATAAAAAGTGGGAGGAAGAAAGGAAAAACAGATGTTATTCATGTTTCATTTCATTTCTGTGATTACCGACATTCAGTTAAATGACTTCAAAACTAAAGCTCTATAAGGGGAGTTATAAGTGGGTCCAAAACCAGCTAAGGCTTTTTGCTGCCTATAAAGCCTGCAGGGTG
>NW_024076671.1:0-1799 GCF_014754425.2 Oryx dammah
ATTTTAAATTATTTGAATATTCTAATACCATTAATAAATTATTTTCTGATTCATAAGCTCCAGATTGCAAATGTGAGTGTGAAACAGGGCTTGCTTCACTGTGCAAAACAGAGCAGGAACAACATTTAAATATATGCTGATCTCAGTGGTAACTATATATCTTTGGATGGATAACTTTTTAGGAAGACATAGTTTGATAATGGGGATTTTGGATGAGTTCTTGTGCCTTGCTTGGAACATCAGTTCAACAGGGAGAAATATAGTAGACTAGTGTGATTAAGGCCAAATGTGATTCCATAATTACAGGGCCACATATAGTGCCAATGGTCACAGGATTGACATTTCCCTAAAGTAGTTGTGCTGGATTTTGGTTGTCAGCTTAGCAGTGTTGTTACTCATTTCTACAGTTTTATCTGCATTCAAGAAGCATATCTGAGCTGAATTTCTTTACATGGTAGTTATGAGGTAGGATTTTCCAATGATAGGTATTTGAACAATACTTGGAAGGTAGAGAAGAACAGAGATGGCAATGGCAACCCACTCCAGTACTCTTGCCTGGAAAATCCCATGGGCGGAGGAGCTTGGTGGGCTGCAGTCCATGGGGTCGCTAAGAGTTGGACACGACTGAGCTACTTCACTTTCACTTTTCACTTTCGTGCATTGGAGAAGGAAATGGCAACCCACTCCAGTGTTCTTGCCTGGAGAATCCCAGGGACGGGGGAGCCTGGTGGGCTGCCATCTATGGGGTCGCACAAAGTCGGTCACGACTGAAGCGACTTAGCAGCAGCAGAGAGGAAGAAAGGCTGTTATTCCCAGGGGATGGTTTCTCAGACATTTCTTTCAGCTCCTATTTTGTGGCCGGGATGATCAGACGTGGTAGCTTCTCAGACTTCTCTCTTCAAGGTATCACTTTGGATTTTGGTGTCTTAATGTGGAGGCATCTCAGATTTTCCTGTGGGCTTTTGCGTCAAGGACCCTGTAGGCAAACACAGTGTCCTACAGTTTTTCCAGTTTCCCTGAGCCCTAGCATCTCTACCTGTGCCTGAGCATTAATAACTCTAAAATTCTCAGTTGCTCTCTCATGCTGACTTAACTAGGCTATTCAGCCTCTGTACCTCATTTTCCTTAATTGTTAAATAGGATAAAATAATGCCTACCTTAGGGGATATATGTGTATCTATGGCTGATTCAAGTTGAGGTCTGACAGAAAACAACAAAATTCTATAAAGCAATTATCCTTCAATTAAAAAAATGAATAAATTTAAAAAATTGTTCTACACTTGCTTATTCTTTTGTTTCTTTTTTTCATGCACCTAGGCATTCATTCAGTCACCCACAATTAAAGGATGAATGATGCCCTTTCATAGCATTACTATCAAATTACAACTTGGTCAAACCCCTCCTTAATGCAATGCTTAATGTCTATTTTGTGGTCTAACAGGTTTAGGGTCTCCTTTCCTCTTACATTCCTATCCCTCCCCATCCATTTAGTCAGGGTTCAGTCCTTGTCAGGTCACATTCAACATGCTTTTCTGCATTTTCAGCTTCTACCATTCATATCTTGTTTTCAATTATTGAGTATTAAAAAAAAAATTCAACATCTCTTGTTCTGTTTCATTTAGGTAAGTTTTATTTAGAGGATTGCTTCTCTTCAACTCTCAGTCTGTATCGTTTGGGCAGTGGTGACCCCATCCTTGGACTTCAGAGACAAGTACATGTCTTAATCCTGAGCAATCAGAGCAATGGATGCATCATCTCAGCCACAGTTATTGGTTTCAGTTCAGTTCAGTCGCTCAGTC
>NW_024076672.1:0-1181 GCF_014754425.2 Oryx dammah
AACCCCAAACCTTGAACCTCAACCCCTAACCTGAACCACGAACCCCTAACCTGAACCCCAAACCCCTAAACCCTAACCCAAACCACGAACCCTTAAACCGAATCTCAAACCCCAGGCCCAAACCCTGAACCCAAAACCCGAAGCTCAAACCCCAACCCCAAACTCCAAACCCCATTCCCAAACCCCTAACCTGAAGCGCAAACCCCTAATCTGAACTCCAAAACCCAAACCCTGAACCCGAACAGCGAAACCCAAATCCCAAACCTCAAACCCCAAACCCCAAACCTGAACTGCGAACCCCTAACCCGTACCGTGAATCACTAACCCGAACTGTGAACCCCAAACCCCAAACAAACCCCAAACCCCAAACGTGAACCAAAAACCCCAAACCTGAACTGCGAAGCCCAAACCCCTAACCCCAAACCTTGAAGCGCAAACACGAAACCCAAACCGCGAACCCCAAAACCAAAACTTGAATGCCAAGACCCCAAACCCGAACTGTGAACCCTAATCCCCAAACCTCTAACCCCAAACCCCTAACACGAAACATGAACCCCTAACCCAAACTGCGAACCCCTAACCTGAACCCCAAACTCCAAACTGAACTGTGAACCCCAAACCCCTAACCCAAACCACAAACCCTTAACCTGAACCCCAAACCCAAACAGTGAACCCTTAACCCTAACCACAAACCCCAAACCCCAAAACCAAATCCCAAACCCCTAATCCCTAACCTGAACCATGAACCCCAATCCCCAAACCTCGAACCCCAAACCCCTAACCCGAAACACAAACCCCTAACCCAAACCACGAACCCTTAACCTGAACCCCAAACCCGAACAGCGAACCCTTAACCCTAACCATGAACCCCAAACCCCAAACCTCAAACCACAAACCCCTAGCCCAAACCGTGAACCCCAAACCCCAAATCCCAAGCCCCAAACCCTTAACCCAAACCACGAACCCTTAACCTGAACCCCAAATCCAAACAATGAACCCTTAATCCTACCTGCGAACCCCCAAACCTAACCCCAAACCCCTAATCCCTAACCCGAACCGCGAACCCCTAAACCGAACCCCAACCCCCCCAACCCCAAACCCTGAACCCAAACCCCAAACCCATAACTGGAACAGCAAACCACGAACCCATAACCCGAACACCAAACACCAAACCCCTAATC
>NW_024076672.1:1281-1798 GCF_014754425.2 Oryx dammah
CCCAACCCCAAACCCTGAACCCAAACCCCAAACCCATAACTGGAACAGCAAACCACGAACCCATAACCCGAACACCAAACACCAAACCCCTAACTGATAACCCGGACCACAAGACCCTAACCTGAACCGTGAACCCCAAACCCCAAATCCCAAGCCCCAAACCCTTAACCCAAACCACGAACCCTTAACCTGAACCCCAAATCCAAACAACGAACCCTTAATCCTACCTGCGAACCCCAAAACCAAACCCCTAATCCCTAACCCGAACCACAAACCCCTAATCCGAACCCCAAAAACAAAACCCTAACCGTGAACCCCAAAACCCAAACCTCGAGCGCCTAAACCCTAACCCAAACCATGAACCCCTAACTCGAAGCCAAAACCCGAAACACGAACCCTTAAACTGAACCGTGAACCACTTACCCAAACCCTTAACCTCAAACTCAAACCATGAACCCCTAAACCGAACTCCAAACCCCAAACCTCTAACCCAAAAAGATAACCCCTAACCCTGAAC
>NW_024076674.1:0-1798 GCF_014754425.2 Oryx dammah
TTGGCTCTTCTGTCAGCTACAGGTATTCTTCTGAGTGTTCCTTTCCAATCCCATTGGATTATCAGAATTAGACTTTTCCACCATTGAGTTCAGCTTTGCCTGAAGTATGTATGTTTGGACTGGATCCCATCAAAGAATTCCTTCAGTGGTTTCCGACTTGTTTCTATCTTTGTCTACCTTGAAGACCCTGAAAAGAATTGAATCCTCTCAGTCTCAGGTTCCTTATTTGTAAAACCAGTAGGCAGACTCTATCAACTCAGTGTACTCATGGAAATTAATTTAATCACAAAAGTTTCCTAATTATTAACACATGTCAGGCAGTCTCGTATGTGCTAGGGACATGAGGATGGTGACTAAAGTCCTTTTTCCATCTAAACTCTTGAAGGGAGTTTGCACAAACACACACACTCAGACACATACACACACACACACACGTGCAGATACAAGGCAAATAATAGTGATGTGTGGGGATATTTTAGAGACAACTATGTAGCAAAGCTCTTCCAAAGTGGCTTTTAGGGCAAAGACTTGAGTGAAGAGAAGAGTGAGCCTTGAGTATCTGGGGTACACTGTACCAGTGAGAGGCGATGGTGCGTGCTGAGGCAGGGCAGAGGAACTGCAGGGAGGACAGTCACCCAAGACACAATGTCTCCAAACGGAGTTGAAGACATTGGATCTGAAAGATGTAGCAAAGATTTTGATAATCTATTCACAGTTTTCCAGCCATACTATGCTGACGTTCAAAGCCTCAACTTTATGTAATTCTCTACTATCAGATCTATTTTCTTTGAACTGAAAGTACATATGATGTTTTAAAGACATTTTTTAAAATTGGTTGAAAGGACTAAGGAATATATGTATACCTATGGCTGGATGGCATCACCGACTCGATGGATGTGAGTTTGAGTGAACTCCGGGAGTTGGTGATGGACAGGGAGGCCTGGCGTGCTGCAATTCATGGGGTCGCAGAGTCGGACACGACTGATCAACTGGACTGAATTCAAATGATGACTGGTTCACGTTGGGTTTGTCAGAAAACAGCAAAATCCTGTAAAGCAAGTCTTCTTCAATAAAAATTAAATTAATTTAAAAAATTAATTCTTTTCCAAAGCAAAAATTTGTTTTATGAGAGGGATGATAGGAAAGGTAGCTGTTATTAAGAGTGTTCCCATCTTATAGGTAAGTAGACTCCGTTAAATTCCATCACATTATAGGCAACAAAATGCATAGAGAATTTTACTGTTGTTGTGCTTCCAACACTAAAAAGATCTGATTTTATTTTTAGGGGTGTTGACTTTGTACTCATGGATAGGGCTCCAGCCTAATATTATTGACACAATTCCCTCCCCAATTTTGTCTTAAAAAAAAAAAAAGGAAAACAAAAAAAAAATTTTTTTAATTTTAGGAACTCATGATCAACACATTCAGAAAGTTCATAAAGCTTTGCTGTATGAAGTGGGTAATCATAGACTGATCTCTTCATTGTCAAGAAACATGAAGTTAAGAAAAAGAACACTACCAAACCCTTCAAAAGACCCAAGTTTTCTTATTAAATTGCATCCCATACCGTCTCCACTAGAAGTGACCACAATCATGACTCCTAATAATCACTTTCTTGCTTTTTCTTTATGGTTCTCAACCATCGGTATAGGAATATCTCTAAAAATTATAGTTAAGTTACTAGCTTTTTCACTATATAAATGGAAGTATACTGTATACCGTGGTTTTATCTCTCATCTTTCTGTTGACATTATGTAGCTTTGGTTTATCCACTAGTGAATTGTAGTATATCATTGTA
>NW_024076675.1:0-1798 GCF_014754425.2 Oryx dammah
AGAAGGAAATGGCAACCCACTCCAGTATTCTTGCCTGGAGAATCCCACGGAGGGAGGAGCCTGGTAGGCTACAGTCCATGGGGTCGCAAAGAGTCAGACATGACTGAATGACTTCACTTTCACTTTCACCAGGTAATACAAGTAACTCAGAAAAATTATCAGCCAGCAAATCCTTAGTAATTTCTTTGGATATTAAAATATTAATTGTTGACATCACAATTTATTAGAATCAGTATTAAATTATATTAGGCTACATATTGAAAATTTACAATCATGCATTTCCTTTTTCCTCTCTGAAGTGTTATATAGCGTATATATATATAATTTTTTTTCATCATTGTAAACCCATAGGCCTTAATTTTAAAAAGTACTAAATATAACAAAATTATACATAGTCCTTTATATTTATCTGCATGAGTACATGTATACTGTCACCAGCTTATTTAATTTATGTATAGAATACATCATGAGATATGCTGGACTGGATGAAGCACAAACTGGAATCAAGATTGCTGGGAGAAATATCAATAACCTCAGATATGCAGATAACACCACCTTTATGGCAGAAAGTGAAGAAGAACTAAAGAACCTCTTAATGAAAGTGAAAGAGGAGAGTCAAAAAGTTGGCTTAAACCTCAACATTCAGAAAACTAAGATCATGGTATCTGGTCCCATCATGTCATGGCAAATAGATGGAGAAACAATGGAAACAGACAGCAACTTTATTTTTGGGGGTTCCAAAATCACTGCAGATGGTGACTTGCTGCCATGAAATTGAAAGACATTTGCTCCTTGGAAGAAAAGTTATGACCAACCTAGACAGCGTATTAAAAAGAAGAGACATTACTTTGCCAACAAACGTCCATCTAGTCAAAGCTATGGTTTTTCCAGTAGTCATGTATGGATGTGAAAGTTGGATTTTAAAGAAAGCTGAGCACCAAAGAATTGATGTTTTTAAACTGTGGTGCTAGGGAAGACTCTTGAGAGCCCTTTGGACAGCAAAGAGGTCAAACCAGTCAATCCTATAGGAAATCAGTCCTGAATATCATTGGAAGGACTGATGCTGAAGCTGAAACTCCAATGTTTCGGCCACCTGATGCGAAGAACTGACTCACTGGAAAAGACCCTGATGCTGGGAAAGATTGAGGGCGGTAGGAGAAGGGGACGACAGAGGATGATATGATTGGATGGCATCACCGACACAATGTACATGAGTCTGCATAAGCTCTGGGAGTTGGTGATGGACAGGGAGGACTGGCGTGCTGCAGTCCATGAGGTCGTAAAGAGTCAGAAAGGACACAGCAACTGAACTGAACTGAAGTGAACACGTGCACAACAGCCTTTGCTCTTCATTTGTTTATATATATCACAGTTGTGACCTAATGTAATTTCATTTCAGCCTCAAAAATTTACTTTAGAGTATATCTGTAGTACAGACAGATATACTGGTGATAATTTCTTTAATATTTACTTATTACCTACATACTTGTAATTTCTTAAAAATGATAGAGCAACTAAACATTATGAATTATTTATATTCCATTTCCCTTGATTAACTTTAGCTCTATATTTGTTTCATTTCAATGATTACTCTGGATCATATATTACTCTGCAGTATTTAATCTTAAGTTACAGAAATCTAATACAAATTAATTTAATTAACTACTACCAGGTAATAGGGTTTCCCTGGTGGCTCAGAGGTTAAAGCATCTGCCTGGAATGCTGGAGACCTGGGTTCAATCCCTGGGTCAGGAAGATCCCCTGGAGAAGGAAATGGCAACCCACTCCAGTATTCTTG
>NW_024076676.1:0-1797 GCF_014754425.2 Oryx dammah
CAAGAATACTGGAGTGGGTTGCCATTTCCTTCTCCAGGGGATCTTCCTGACCCAGGGATTGAACCCAGGTCTCCAGCATTCCAGGCAGATGCTTTAACCTCTGAGCCACCAGGGAAACCCTATTACCTGGTAGTAGTTAATTAAATTAATTTGTATTAGATTTCTGTAACTTAAGATTAAATACTGCAGAGTAATATATGATCCAGAGTAATCATTGAAATGAAACAAATATAGAGCTAAAGTTAATCAAGGGAAATGGAATATAAATAATTCATAATGTTTAGTTGCTCTATCATTTTTAAGAAATTACAAGTATGTAGGTAATAAGTAAATATTAAAGAAATTATCACCAGTATATCTGTCTGTACTACAGATATACTCTAAAGTAAATTTCTGAGGCTGAAATGAAATTACATTAGGTCACAACTGTGATATATATAAACAAATGAAGAGTAAAGGCTGTTGTGCACGTGTTCACTTCAGTTCAGTTCAGTTGCTGTGTCCTTTCTGACTCTTTACGACCTCATGGACTGCAGCACGCCAGTCCTCCCTGTCCATCACCAACTCCCAGAGCTTATGCAGACTCATGTACATTGTGTCGGTGATGCCATCCAATCATATCATCCTCTGTCGTCCCCTTCTCCTACCGCCCTCAATCTTTCCCAGCATCAGGGTCTTTTCCAATGAGTCAGTTCTTCGCATCAGGTGGCCGAAACATTGGAGTTTCAGCTTCAGCATCAGTCCTTCCAATGATATTCAGGACTGATTTCCTATAGGATTGACTGGTTTGACCTCTTTGCTGTCCAAAGGGCTCTCAAGAGTCTTCCCTAGCACCACAGTTTAAAAACATCAATTCTTTGGTGCTCAGCTTTCTTTAAAATCCAACTTTCACATCCATACATGACTACTGGAAAAACCATAGCTTTGACTAGATGGATGTTTGTTGGCAAAGTAATGTCTCTTCTTTTTAATACGCTGTCTAGGTTGGTCATAACTTTTCTTCCAAGGAGCAAACGTCTTTCAATTTCATGGCAGCAAGTCACCATCTGCAGTGATTTTGGAACCCCCAAAAATAAAGTTGCTGTCTGTTTCCATTGTTTCTCCATCTATTTGCCATGACATGATGGGACCAGATACCATGATCTTAGTTTTCCGAATGTTGAGGTTTAAGCCAACTTTTTGACTCTCCTCTTTCACTTTCATTAAGAGGTTCTTTAGTTCTTCTTCACTTTCTGCCATAAAGGTGGTGTTATCTGCATATCTGAGGTTATTGATATTTCTCCCAGCAATCTTGATTCCAGTTTGTGCTTCATCCAGTCCAGCATATCTCATGATGTATTCTATACATAAATTAAATAAGCTGGTGACAGTATACATGTACTCATGCAGATAAATATAAAGGACTATGTATAATTTTGTTATATTTAGTACTTTTTAAAATTAAGGCCTATGGGTTTACAATGATGAAAAAAATTATATATATATACACTATATAACACTTCAGAGAGGAAAAAGGAAATGCATGATTGTAAATTTTCAATATGTAGCCTAATATAATTTAATACTGATTCTAATAAATTGTGATGTCAACAATTAATATTTTAATATCCAAAGAAATTACTAAGGATTTGCTGGCTGATAATTTTTCTGAGTTACTTGTATTACCTGGTGAAAGTGAAAGTGAAGTCATTCAGTCATGTCTGACTCTTTGCGACCCCATGGACTGTAGCCTACCAGGCTCCTCCCTCCGTGGGATTCTCCAGGCAAGAATACTGGAGTGGGTTGCCATTTCCTTCT
>NW_024076677.1:0-1797 GCF_014754425.2 Oryx dammah
ACACACACACACACACACACACAACCACACAGTCAGTATGCACAAAGCACACACCTTTAAAGAGAAGCATCCAAGGGCTGGCAAGGCCCCTTTAAGACCTAGGCTCTTTCTGATTTCTAGTCAAATTTGGGCAATTAGGACCTGTGGATTTTGTTGGTTTCATTTTGTTTATCTTTGAGGTTTTTAAGAAAGAACATTGTGGATGTGGAAGAAAGGACAATATTTCTCTCTATGGTTGACAGCAGGGGCTGATGGGGATTGGAAACTCCAGGTAATTAAAAGAAACCATACATATTTTTTTCTACATTTATATAGGTCACTTTATGCCTGAGTCTCAGAAAAGCAGAACGCAGTGGCAAAAAGCCACTGACGTGTGTGCACACATACTCAAGTACGGCAATTCACTTGACTACAGCAGCTGAAATCCCCACTCAGTCAACCCACCTTCCCCAGAAAAATAGAAAAGAAATTTCACCTTTAAGAACAGGCCCATTCAGTCAATTTTGTCCTCATGACCAGAAAAGGAAAAAAAAAAAAAAATCCCAGGCAGGCTAACATCAGCTTTAAGTCTGGCAGGGACGTGCTCTTCTCCCTGCAGAGGCAGGACCTGCTGTTTTGATCACTGAGGCAGAAGGGCCACATCGCTGCCCCTCACCAACACTACAGACAGCTGTCTTCAAGACTCTGGGGTTCTTCACCAGCTCCTGCTTCGATTCCCCAGAGAGTAGTTGGGATGGGGAGGCATTCAGCCTTTGCTTCCTTTAAGACGGCCTCTGCAGGCAGTGGGTTTTCAATAAGCTTGGAAAAATTCTGGAGCCAGTCAGATGGGGCCAACCACCAGCTGGGGCCTAGGGACCCAGGGTCTCTGCTTCAAGACTCCCACCCACTGGAAATTACTGACCTGCAGAGATTTTTCTTTAAACTTAAATGGGAAACACACTGTACACAAAGAAAGAGGACCCAATGCCTAGCTACACACCCCCATCCCCAAACCCATCACACATATACCAGAAGGACAGACTTGCTTTGGCAATGAGGCCCCTCCAGAGGCTCAGGCTGTGAACAGCTGCACAGAGGGCTGTGTGCTGTGGAGTCAGCACCTTAGGAGGTGGGAGGGGGCAGTGGGCAGAGAAGGAAGGAGTCTCAGTTTCCTGATGGATCAGAAGAAGGAAAATGGGGAGAGGTGGTCAGGACACAGGAGATGAGAAAACCAAGGATGACCAGAAAAGGGCCAAAAAAGCAGAAAATGAAGGAAAGATGAGAGAAGCAAGAGAAAGAGACAAAACAGAAAATGAACAACCAAAGAAACCAGGAAGGAGACAGAGCAGCAGGAGGGAAGGGAACAGAAAGGAGAGTGAGACTCATGGGGAAGGATGTGAGGAGGGAGAGGAGAGCCGGGAAGAGGACGTCAGAGGACGTCAGAGCTCGGTGAGGATACCTCCTGTGAGCAGGGGATCAGGAGTCCCTGGGCTGGTCCTCAGTCCCTACAGAGACCTGGCGGGCCCAGTACCCCAGGTCTGCCATGTAAACCAGCAGGTTGATGGCTGTCAGGACGGCCACAGCCAAGCGCTGGTCCCAGGCACACATGTCGTAGGTGAGCTCGTCCCTTCAGTCCCCATCACTGGGCCTCTGGGGCTGCCTGCCGAGCTCCTCATAGAACTGGTAGAGCAGCCAGAGAACCAGAGCACTGATGTAGAAGAGGACAGAGAGCAGGGTGAGCACAAGCTGGAAAATGGAGAAGGGCCTGGGCGGCATGTATTCCCATTCAGCCAGGTCCAGCAGGAGGACCACAGCTGC
>NW_024076678.1:0-1797 GCF_014754425.2 Oryx dammah
ACACACACACACACACACACACAACCACACAGTCAGTATGCACAAAGCACACACCTTTAAAGAGAAGCATCCAAGGGCTGGCAAGGCCCCTTTAAGACCTAGGCTCTTTCTGATTTCTAGTCAAATTTGGGCAATTAGGACCTGTGGATTTTGTTGGTTTCATTTTGTTTATCTTTGAGGTTTTTAAGAAAGAACATTGTGGATGTGGAAGAAAGGACAATATTTCTCTCTATGGTTGACAGCAGGGGCTGATGGGGATTGGAAACTCCAGGTAATTAAAAGAAACCATACATATTTTTTTCTACATTTATATAGGTCACTTTATGCCTGAGTCTCAGAAAAGCAGAACGCAGTGGCAAAAAGCCACTGACGTGTGTGCACACATACTCAAGTACGGCAATTCACTTGACTACAGCAGCTGAAATCCCCACTCAGTCAACCCACCTTCCCCAGAAAAATAGAAAAGAAATTTCACCTTTAAGAACAGGCCCATTCAGTCAATTTTGTCCTCATGACCAGAAAAGGAAAAAAAAAAAAAAATCCCAGGCAGGCTAACATCAGCTTTAAGTCTGGCAGGGACGTGCTCTTCTCCCTGCAGAGGCAGGACCTGCTGTTTTGATCACTGAGGCAGAAGGGCCACATCGCTGCCCCTCACCAACACTACAGACAGCTGTCTTCAAGACTCTGGGGTTCTTCACCAGCTCCTGCTTCGATTCCCCAGAGAGTAGTTGGGATGGGGAGGCATTCAGCCTTTGCTTCCTTTAAGACGGCCTCTGCAGGCAGTGGGTTTTCAATAAGCTTGGAAAAATTCTGGAGCCAGTCAGATGGGGCCAACCACCAGCTGGGGCCTAGGGACCCAGGGTCTCTGCTTCAAGACTCCCACCCACTGGAAATTACTGACCTGCAGAGATTTTTCTTTAAACTTAAATGGGAAACACACTGTACACAAAGAAAGAGGACCCAATGCCTAGCTACACACCCCCATCCCCAAACCCATCACACATATACCAGAAGGACAGACTTGCTTTGGCAATGAGGCCCCTCCAGAGGCTCAGGCTGTGAACAGCTGCACAGAGGGCTGTGTGCTGTGGAGTCAGCACCTTAGGAGGTGGGAGGGGGCAGTGGGCAGAGAAGGAAGGAGTCTCAGTTTCCTGATGGATCAGAAGAAGGAAAATGGGGAGAGGTGGTCAGGACACAGGAGATGAGAAAACCAAGGATGACCAGAAAAGGGCCAAAAAAGCAGAAAATGAAGGAAAGATGAGAGAAGCAAGAGAAAGAGACAAAACAGAAAATGAACAACCAAAGAAACCAGGAAGGAGACAGAGCAGCAGGAGGGAAGGGAACAGAAAGGAGAGTGAGACTCATGGGGAAGGATGTGAGGAGGGAGAGGAGAGCCGGGAAGAGGACGTCAGAGGACGTCAGAGCTCGGTGAGGATACCTCCTGTGAGCAGGGGATCAGGAGTCCCTGGGCTGGTCCTCAGTCCCTACAGAGACCTGGCGGGCCCAGTACCCCAGGTCTGCCATGTAAACCAGCAGGTTGATGGCTGTCAGGACGGCCACAGCCAGGCGCTGGTCCCAGGCACACATGTCGTAGGTGAGCTCGTCCCTGCAGTCCCCATCACTGGGCCTCTGGGGCTGCCTGCCGAGCTCCTCATAGAACTGGTAGAGCAGCCAGAGAACCAGAGTACTGATGTAGAAGAGGACAGAGAGCAGGGTGAGCACAAGCTGGAAAATGGAGAAGGGCCTGGGCGGCATGTATTCCCATTCAGCCAGGTCCAGCAGGAGGACCACAGCTGC
>NW_024076679.1:0-1797 GCF_014754425.2 Oryx dammah
AACCTTTCGAGTCCTTAAAATTTCGGCGTAAATATCACCTCAACCCTTATACTGAGCCCCTCACCTCACGCTCTGAACTCCTTTGTGCTCCCTCTCGCCCTAGTCTGTTTTGTGTCACTAGTTCCCCGACCGCTACCCTTCGTCGCTGTAAACTATCC
Source organism: Oryx dammah (assembly GCF_014754425.2). Classification (NCBI taxonomy): domain Eukaryota; kingdom Metazoa; phylum Chordata; class Mammalia; order Artiodactyla; family Bovidae; genus Oryx; species Oryx dammah. Next base: position 159 of record NW_024076679.1, read on the forward strand.
TTGTGGTGAATGAGGTGTGTCAGGGAGTAACAGTTTGCCTCATAGAGGAAACCAGCCATAGAAAATACTTAATGACTGGCTGTATTCCAATAAAACTTTATGGTTAAAGGTGTAAAGAACTTTGTTTCTTAAAACCTTCCAGAGGTATAAATTTGAATTCCCTGGCGGCTCAGAAGGTAGTCTGCCTGCAATGCGGGAGAACCAAGTTGGAACCCTGGGTCAGGAAGATCCCTTGGAGAAGGAAATGGCAACCCACTCCAGTATTCTTGCCTAGGAAAATCCCATGGACAGAGCAGCCTGGCGGGCTACAGTCCACGGGGTCGCAAAGTCTGACACGACTGAAGTGACTTCACTTCTTCATTCTCCCAGTGTAGTTAATAGTGCCCACTTTCACTTTAAAAAACAGTCTAGATTGGAGGATTACTCCCCATTGTTCACCCTGCCTCAAGAAAATATGTTTAAAGCAGGGGTTCAGCCCATGGACTGCTTTTATACCTCTGAAGTGAAGTCGCTAAGAGGCAAAATTGAGTACCTGTGACAGAAACACCTATAATGTTAATGTCTGGCCCTTTAGATTCCCGCACTTCCTGCACAAATACCTTAGCCGGCTAACCGATTCCCCATTCTTTTCCGCACTCCAACCCTTCATACCAATCCTAGTAGATAATCGCTCTAGGGAAGAGTTTTGATCCTATCGCTTTCCCTTCAGTATCTGCTGAAAGTGAAAGTGAAGTCGCTCAGTCGTCTCCGACTATGCGTTCCCATGGACTATAGTCTACCAGGCTTCTCTATCCATGGGATTTTCCAGGCAAGAGTACTGGAGTGGGTTGCTATTATCCTTCTCCAGGGGATCTTCCTGACCCAGGGATCGAACGCAGGTCTCCTGCATTGCAGGTAGACGCTTTACCCTCTGAGCCACCAGGGAAGCACCAGCAATGTAAAGTCCAAGCCAATACCATGATACTAAGATTACAAGCTTAGTTTTCCAGACTTCGCTCCTCTGGGGTACTTAAAGCCAAAATGGACCACTTGCTGTTTCCCTGATTAGCATACCATACGCTCCAGTTTGCCCACGTCTCTCCTCCATTTCACAGGTTCCTCAAGATTAAAACAAGTGAAGTCACTCAGTCGTGTCCGACTCTTTGCGACCCCATGACTCTTTGCGACCCCATGGACTACATGTAGCCTCCCAGGCTCCTCTGTCCATGGGATTTTCCAGGCAATAGTACTGGAGTGGATTGCCATTTCCTTCTCCAGGGGATCCTCCTGACCCAGGGATTGAACCTGGGTCTCCTGCACTGTAGACAGACGCTTAACTGTCTGAGTCACCTGTTACTCCCTGACACACCTCATTCACCACAAGGATAGTTTACAGCGACGAAGGGTAGCGGTCGGGGAACTAGTGACACAAAACAGACTAGGGCGAGAGGGAGCACAACAAAGGAGTTCAGAGCGTGAGGTGAGGGGCTCAGTATAAGGGTTGAGGTGATATTTACGCCGAAATTTTAAGGACTCGAAAGGTTAAAAGACTACAAGACCTAGGTAGATGGAACTGTAGGTTAAGCTAAATAAGCGAACTGAACGACCACCTCACCCTATCCACTTCCCCACTGCCCCAGTGAGTGCGACTTAAGGAATA
>NW_024076680.1:0-1796 GCF_014754425.2 Oryx dammah
CTCAGGAGTGTGTGTCTCTTCCTGGGTGAGGTTGTTTCTGAGTGAGACTGTTGCTCTATTTGTCTGTCTCTGTTTCTCTCTGTGTGTGTCTCTCAGTGTGTTTTTGTGTCTCTCTCCGTGAGTGTCTCTCTCAGTATGAGTGTGTCTGATTCTCACAATGTGTGTGTGTGTCTTGCTCTCAGGAGTGTGTGTCTTTATGGATGAGGGTGTTTCTGTGTGTGTGTTGCTCTATTTGTCTGTCTCTGTCTGTCGCTGTGTGTGTCTTTCAGTACGTGTCTGTGTCAGTGTGAGTGTGTTCGTTTCTCGTGTCTGTGTGTGTGTTTCTTGCTCTCAGGAGTGTGTGTCTTCCTGGATGAGGGTGTTTCTTTGTGTGTGTTGCTCTATTTGTCTGTCTCTGTCTCTCTCTGTGTGTGTCTCTCAGTACATGTCTCTCAGTGTGTGTGTCTGATACTCGTGTCTCTGTGTGTGTGTGTGTGTCTTGCTCTCAGGAGTGTGTGTCTTCCTGAATGAGGGTGTTTTTGTGTGTGTGTCTTCCTGTCCATTTCTCTGTCTCTCTGTGTGTCTCCCATTATGTGTGTCTCAGTGTGTTGATTTCCCTCTCAGTGTGTGTCTCTCGAAGTGTGATTGTGTCTGATTCTCGTGTGTGTGTGTGTCTTGCTATCAGGAGTGTGTGTCTTCCTGGATGAGGGTGTTTCTGTGTGTGTGTGTTGCTCTGTCTGCCTGTCTCTCTCTGTCTCTCTCTGTGTGTGTCTCTCAGTACATGTCTCTCTCAGTGTGAGTGTGTCTGATTCTCGTGTCTGTGTGTGTGTTTCTTGCTCTCAGGAGTGTGTGTCTTCCTGGATGAGGGTGTTTCTTTGTGTGTGTTGCTCTATTTGTCTGTCTCTGTCTCTCCCTGTGTGTGTCTCTCAGTACATGTCTCTCTCAGTGTGAGTGTGTCTGATTCTCGTGTCTGTGTGTGTGTTTCTTGCTCTCAGGATTGTGTTTCTTCCTGGATGAGGGTGTTTCTGTGTGTGTGTGTTGCTCTATTTGTCTCTGTCTGTCTCTGTGTGTGTCTCTCAGTACATGCCTCTCTCAGTGTGAGTGTGTCTGATTCTCGTGTCTGTGTGTGTGTGTGTCTTGCTCTCAGGAGTGTGTGTCTCTTCCTGGGTGAGGTTGTTTCTGAGTGAGCGTGTTGCTCTGTCTGTCTCTGTCTGTCTCTGTGTGTGTCTCTCAGTATGTGTTTCTCTCAGTGTGAGTGTGTCTGATTCTTGTGTGTGTGTGTGTGTGTGGGGCTTGCTCTCAGGAGTGTGTGTCTCTTCCTGGGTGAGGTTGTTTCTGACTGAGTGTTTTGCTCTATTTCTCTGTATCGGTCTGTCTCTCTGTGTGTCTCTCAGTACGTGTCTCTCTCAGTGTGAGTGTGTCAGATTCTTGTGTCTTTGTGTGTGTGTGTGGCTTATCTCAGGAGTGTGTGTTTCTTCCTGGGTGAGGTTGTTTCTGAGTGAGAGTGTTGCTCTATTTCTCTGTATCTGTCTGTCTCTGTGTGTGTCTCTCAGTACGTGTCTCTCTCAGTGTGAGTGTGTCAGATTCTTGTGTCTCTGTGTGTGTGTGTGGCTTATCTCAGGAGTGTGTGTTTCTTCCTGGGTGAGGTTGTTTCTGAGTGAGAGTGTTGCTCTCTTTCTCTGTATCTGTCTGTCTCTGTGTGTGTCTCTCAGTACGTGTCTCTCTCAGTATGAGTGTGTCTGATTCTCATTGTGTGTGTGTGTGTCTAGCTCTTAGATTGTGTGTCTTCCTGGATGTGGGTGTTTCTGGTTGTGTGT
>NW_024076681.1:0-514 GCF_014754425.2 Oryx dammah
CGAGAAGGTCCCGCCGCAACTCGGGAAAATCCAGGAGGTTCTCCCCTACAGGCGAGATGAGGACCTTTTCCGCTGAGGCGTCTCCAGACAAATCACCCCTTCCCTCTTGAACTTCGAAACGGTCCTTTACACCCTTGCTGCAACTCAAGAAGTTCCCCGACATACCTGCCTCCACTCGAGAGGAACACCGAGGGTTCCACCCACATCAAGAGGATCCCCGTTTCCTCCTCATAGCTCGAGATGAGGGTTCCTTTCCCTGCGTCGTCGGGAAAGGATTCCCGGCTTTCCTGTCGCATCTCGGAGGAGGCACTCTCCACAGGAAAGTCGAGAGGAACTCCAGGGGTCGTGCCACCATTCCCAATGTGCACAAAATGTCTCAGTCCACCCCAGAAGAACCTGATTTCACTGCACTTCCTCGACATGCACGCCGAGGATCGACTCACACCACAGTGGCACGTGTGACAGCCCTGTCGGAAAGCCTCGCGGGAAAGCCTCCAAAGAATGCCACAGATCC
>NW_024076681.1:614-1796 GCF_014754425.2 Oryx dammah
ACCACAGTGGCACGTGTGACAGCCCTGTCGGAAAGCCTCGCGGGAAAACCTCCAAAGAATGCCACAGATCCCTGTATCAAGGCGCCTGGAAGCCTGCCACGGCTGCTCCAGCTAGTGAGGAAAGCGGACTTGCATGTCCACAATCGAGACTAGGACTGACCCCCCTGTGGAGCCTCCAGTAGTACCCCACGATCCATGTCAGCATTTTAGAGGAATCCTCAGGTTCCGGTCTCGATCCACAGGAGGCCTTAGGCCCCGACACTTACTGCAGAGGAATCCCGAAAGGCCCCACGCAACTCGCATGGAGACTGGCCTTTCCTGAGGCCAAGAGGGAGGGTCCCAGAGGTACCTGTCGTAACTCGAGAAGGTCCCGCCGCAACTCGAGAAAATCCAGGAGGTTCTCCCCTCCAGGCGAGATGAGGCCCTTTTCGCTGAGGTCTCTCGAGGCGAATCACACCTTCCCTCTTGAACTTCGAAAGGGTTCTTCACACCCTTGCTACAACTCCAGAAGATCCCCGACATACTCGCCTCCACTCGAGAGGAACACCTAGGGTCCCGCCCACATCAAGAGGAGCCCCGTTTCCTCCTCATAGCTCGAGATGAGGGTTCCATTCCCCGCTTCGTCGGGAAAGGACTCCCGATTTTCCTGTTACATCTCGGACGAAGCGCTCTCCACAGGAATGTCGAGAGGAACTCCAGGGGTCGTGCCACCATTCCCAAAGTGCACAAAATGTCTCAGTCCACACCAGAAGAACCTGATTTCCATGCACTTCCTCGACATGCCCGCCGAGGATCGACTCACAGCACCGTGGAACGTGTGACAGCCCTGCTGGAAAGCCTCGTGGGAAAGCCTCGCGGGAAAGCCTCCAAAGAATGCCACAGATCCCTGTATCAAGGTGACACGAAGCCTGCCACGACTGCTTCAGCTTGTGAGGAAAGCGGACGTGCATGTCCCCACTCGAGACGAGGGCTGACTCCCCGCTGGAGCCTCCAGAAGTACCCCAAGTTCCATGTTAGCACTGGAGGGGTATCCTCATGTTCCGTCATAGGCTCCACATGAGGTCTTAGGCCCCGGCACCGACTTCAGAGAAATCCCGACAGGGCACTCGCAAATCGCATGGAGATTGGCCTTTCATGAGGCCACAAGGGAGGGTCCCAGAGGTCCCCGTCATAACTCGAGAA
>NW_024076682.1:0-1796 GCF_014754425.2 Oryx dammah
CTGATTCATTTAAGGTTTGGATTACATTGGATGGGAGTGATGAAAGGGCAAAGCGGCAAAGTTTAAGAAAGCAATAAAAGATTAAAATGTGTGCCACTGACTCTCAGTCTGAAGAGGAGTTGATGATGTTGGGAGAGAAAGGTCTCAATATCAGGAGATTATTCAGAATGTACAAACTGGAAAGATGGAAAATTGTGGTCACAGAATGGTGTTATCTGAATTTTTTATTCTTTAGGTGAATTAAAAGGTTCTGGGTGATGACCAAGTCTAGGATGGCCACTGGAGAGGGTGCTGAATGCCATTGACTGAGGAGAATGTTACTGCAGATACAGAGCCTGAAGAATTGAGAGGCCAGGCCCTCACTGGGGTTATTCAGTTCAGTTCAGTTCAGTCACTCTGCCGTGGCCGACTCTTTGTGACTCCATGAATCGCAGCACACCAGGCCTCCCTGTCCCTCACCAACTCCTAGAGTTCGCTCAGATTCGCGTCCATCGAGTCAGTGATGCCATCCTGCCATCTCATCCTCGGTCGTCCCCTTCTTCTCCTGCCCCCAATCCCTCTCAGCATCAGAGTTTTTTCCAATGAGTCAACTCTTCGCATGAGGTGGCCAAAGTACTGGAGTTTCAGCTTTAGCATCATTCCCTCCAAAGAAATCCCAGGGCTGTCTCCTTCAGAACGGACTGGTTGGATCTCCTGGCAGTGCAAGGGACTCTTAAGAGTCTTCTGCAACATCACAGTTCAAAACCATCAATTCTTTGGTGCTCATTCTTCTTCACAGCCCAACTCTCACATCCATACATGACCACAGGAAAACCATAGCCTTGACTAGAAGGACCTTAGTCGGCAAAGTAATGTCTTTGCTTCTGAATATGCTATCTAGGTTTGTTATAACTTTTCTTCCAAGGAGTAAGCGTCTTTTAATTTCATGGCTACAATCACCATCTGCAGTGATTTTGGAGCCCCCCAAAATAAAGTCTGACACTATTTCCACTGTTTCTCCCTCTATTTCCCATGGTGTGATGGGACCAGATGCCATGATCTTTGTTTTCTGAATGTTGAGCTTTAATGACCTTATATCTCCCAATCTGGGAGTCAGGGAAAGGGAGCTGCTAAGTCACTTCAGTCATGTTCGATTTTGTGTGACCCCATAGACGGCAGCCCACCAGGCTCCCCCATCCCTGGGATTCTCCAGGCAAGAACACTGGAGTGGGTTGCCATTTCCTTCTCCAATGCATGAAAGTGAAAAGTCAAAGTGAAGTTGCTCAGTCGTGTCTGACCCTCAGCGACCCCACGGACTGCAGCCTACCAGCCTTCTCCATCCTTGGGATTTTCCAGGCAAGAGTACTGGAGTGGGGTGCCACTGCTTTCTTCAGGTAAGGGAGCAGAGCTGGAGATAAAGTGATGGCAGGAAAGGTGAGGTGTATTTGATGAGGCATAATTTAAGTATTTTTGAGTTCCCTGGTCATACTGCTACTTGTGTGTGTGTTGTACACTTAGTGGCTCAGTCATGTTCGACTCTTGTGGCCCTATAGACTGTAGCCTGCCAGCTCCTCTCTCCAAGGGATTATCCAGGCAAGAATACTGGAGTGGGTTGATATTTCCTTCTCCAGGGGATCTTCCTCACCCAGAACCTGAACCCGGGTCTCCTGCCTTGCAGGCAGACTCTACCGACTGAGCTATGAGGTACAGCCACTCAAATCACTATGTGGTCTCTAATAATGAAATCCCTGGTCCCCTGAAGATCAGTGCTCTCTACCTTAGCTCCTGTCTCCTGGGACATGAAATTCCATCACTGG
>NW_024076683.1:0-1796 GCF_014754425.2 Oryx dammah
TATACCATGTTCATGGATCAGAAGAACCAATATAGTGAAAATGAGTACACTACCCAAAGCAATCTATAGATTCAATGCAATCCCTATCAAGCTACCAATGGTATTTTTCACAGAGCTAGAACAAATAATTTCACAATTTGTATGGAAATACAAAAAACCTCGAATAACCAAAGCAATCTTGAGAAAGAAGAATGGAACTGGAAGAATCAACCTGCCTGACTTCAGGCTCTACTACAAAGCCACAGTCATCAAGACAGTATGGTACTGGCACAAAGACAGAAATATAGATCAATGAAAAATAAATCCACGCACCGATGGACACCTTATCTTTGACAAAGGAGGCAAGGATATACAATGGATTAAAGACAATCTCTTTAACAAGTGGTGCTGGGAAAACTGGTCAACCACTTGTAAAAGAATGACACTAGAACACTTTCTAACACCATTCACAAAAATAAACTCAAAATGTATTAAAGATCTAAATGTAAGACCAGAAACTATAAAACTCCTAGAGGAGAGAATAGGCAAAACACTCTCCGACATAAATCACAGCAGGATCCTCTATGACCCACCTCCCAGAATATTGGAAATAAAAGCAAAAATAAACAAATGGGACCTAATTAAACTTAAAATCTTCTGCACAACAAAGGAAACTATTAGCAAGGTGAAAAGATGGCCTTCAGAATGGGAGAAAATAATAGCAAATGAAGCAATTGACAAACAACTAATCTCAAAAATATACAAACAACTCCTGCATCTCAATTCCAGAAAAATAAAAGACCCAATCAAAAAATGGATCAAAGAACTAAATAGACATTTCTCCAAAGAAGACATACAGATGGCTAACAAACACATGAATAGATGCTCAACATCACTCATTATCAGAGAAATGCAAATCAAAACCACAATGAGGTACCATTTCATGCCAGTCAGAATGGCCACGATCCAAAAGTCCTCAAGCAATAAATGCTGGAGAGGGTGTGGAGAAAAGGGTACAGCCACTATGGAGAACAGTGTGGAGATTCCTTTAAAAACTGGAAATAGAACTGCCTTATGACCCAGTAATCCCACTGCTAGGCATAAACACTGAAGAAACCAGAATTGAAAGAGATACATCCACCCTAATATTCATCGCAGCACTGCTTATAATAGCCAGGACATGGAAGCAACCTAGATGTCCTTCAGCAGATGAATGGATAAGAAAGCTGTGGTACACATACACAATGGAGTATGACTCAGCCATTAAAAAGAATACATTTGAATCAGTTCTGATGAGGTGGATGAAACTGGAGCCTATTATACAGAGTGGAGTAAGCCAGAAAGAAAAACACCAGTACAGTATACTAACGCACATATATGGAATTTAGAAAGATGGTAATGATAACCCTGTATGTGAGACAGCAAAAGAGACACAGATGTATAGAACAGTCTTTTGGACTCTGTGGGAGAGGGAGAGGGTGGGATGATGTGGGAGAATGGCATTGAAACATGTATAATACAATATAAGAAATGAATCGCCAGTCCAGGTTCGATGCAGGATACAGGATGCTTGGGGCTGGTGCACTGAGGAAGGAGGGAGGGGCGTTCAGGATGGGGAACACGTGTATACCCGTCGTGGATTCATGTTGATGTATGGCAAAACCAATACAATATTGTAGAGTAAAAATAAATAAAGTTACATAATTTTTCAAAAAAAACACAAAGGGTCCTTCTTTATGACACATTCAGGCCAAAGCTTGGAACTGCAGGGCACCCGGGGGCAGTGGCAGAGGCCCCACGGGGTGCCCACTCGACTC
>NW_024076684.1:0-1796 GCF_014754425.2 Oryx dammah
ACTATTAATATGAGGTGAAAACTACAGAGTCAGAGATGGGCAGTGGCATCCCATTCTAGAGAATTTTAGCATTTGTTCCCTTGCTTTTCATTTTATTTTTAAAAATTTGTATATTTACTCACTGTTGGCTGTGCTGGGCCTTTGCCGCCTGGAGGGCTTTTCTCTAGCTGTGGTGAGCAGGGCTTACTCTCAAGCCGTGACATGCAGGATTCTCACTGCAGTGGCTTCTCTTGTTGTGTGGCCCGGGCTGTAGGGTGTCTGGGCTTCAGTAGTTGTGGCTCCTGGGCTCTAGAGCACAGGCTCAGTAGCTGTGGCACGTGGGCTCAGTTGCCCCGAAGCACGTGGGATCTTCTCGGATCAGGGAGAGAACCCTTGTCTCCTGCACTGGCAAGTGGATTCTTTACCACTGAACCACCAGGGAAGCCCTATTCCCTTGTTTATTTATTTATTTTTTTTTTTTAAAGAGAAATTCACATAAAACTAACCTTTTTAAAGTGTACAATTTAGTTGCGTTTAGTACCTTCACAATGTTGTATAATCACCACTCTATCTAGTTCCAAAGCATTTTCATCACCCTCAAAGGAAAACTCACACCTATTAAGCAGTCATTCCCCCGTCTTCTCTCCCCCCAGCCCCTGGCAACCACCCGTCTGCTCTCTGTCTCTATGGATTTACCTTTTCTGAATTTCCAGTATAAGTAGAATCCTACAACATGTGACATTTTTGTGCCTGGCTTCTTTCACCTAGCATAACGTTTTCAAGGCTAATGTAGCTTGTGTCAGTACTTCATTTCTTTTTATAGCTGCATAATCCATTGTGTGTATATATCACAATCTGTTTATTCATTCATCCATTGGTGGAAGTGTGGGCTGTTTCCACCTTCTGGTTATAGTAAATAGCGTTATTATGAATATGCATATTCATATCTCTGCTTGAATGCCAGTTTTTTGTCTTTTATTCTTTTAGAATTACAATATATTTAGGAGTAGAATTGCTGAGTCATAAGGTAATCCTATTTTTAACTTCTTAAGAAACCACCAAACTGTTTTCCAACAGCAGTTGCCCCATTTTACATTCCCGCGGGCAGCCTACAATGGTTCCAATTTCTCTGCGTCCTTGCCCTCACGCAGATGAACCTTAAAGACATTATGCTAAGTGAAATAAGACAGTCAAACAGACAAATCCTCCAAGATTCCACTTATATGAAACAGTTAAAGCAGTCAGGTTCACAGAAACAAAAAGTAGAATGGAGGTTGCCAGAGCTGGGGAATATTAGTGTTTGTTGGATATAGAGCTGTAGTTTGCAAGATGAGAAAGTGCTGGAAGTTGGTTGTACAACAGTGAATCTACTTAGCACTACCCACTCCCGTGTTCTTGCTTGGAGAATCCCAGGGGCGGGGCCGCCTTGTGCGCTGGTGTCTATGGGGTTGCACAGAATCGGACACAACTGAAGTGACTTGGCAGCAGCAGCAGCAGCAACTGAACCACACACCTAAAAATGGTCAATGTTATGATATGTTTGCTGTTTTGTTTTCATTTTTAACGCGATGTGGAAAAAAAAAGAGTTGTCTACCCAGGGTAACGTGTAACCAACAGAAGCCACTCGTGTCCCTGAGAAGCCTCATGATCCCCTGTCTTTCACCCATCTTCTATGTGATTGCCGAGGGTCACGCCCTGTAGTGCATGGGCACCCTAATAGGTGAGGTCAAATTCTGTTCTTGAAAGAAAACTTAGGAACCTTGTAATGTCTCTGAAGCTTACTCACCAGGTGTGTCAGCATGATTGGCAGCCTTTCT
>NW_024076685.1:0-1796 GCF_014754425.2 Oryx dammah
AAAGGGGCACACACAGGCACACACACACACCCACAAAGGGGCACACAGAGGCACACAGAGGGGCACACACACCCACAAAGGGGCACACCCAGGCACGCACACACACACACAAAGGGCACACCCAGGCACGCACACCCAGGTGCACACACGCAAAGGCGTGCAGCCCCCCACAGGCCAGTCCCGTCCTCCTGCCGCAGCCTCTCGGCCCCGGCCCCCTGTCCAGGCAGCACCTCTCCCCCTGCACCCTGCACTCTCCCCTCACTCAGTCTGGAATCCCACTAGTCTCAGGCCCCCATGAGCCCAGGAAGGGGCTCGCCAACACCTCGTGGCCTCCTCAATGCTCAGTATAGGCAGACTTTTTTTCTCCAAAAAAACACAAATGAATAAATCAACGAGGGAGTGACTGAACAAGTGACTGAGGAAGACGGGGAGCAGACAGGGAGACTAAGAAAGGGCTGTGACCATGTTAGAAATGCCCACCCACCAAGGAGAAGTCCAGGAAGGCGGGAGCAGAAAGCCTGAGCAAGTCCATCAGAAGGAAGGTGGGGGTGCAGACTCGCAGGGAAACAGCATCAGAAGGGTCCAAACAAAGTACTGTGTGCCCGGGGCACTTCAAGTCAAAACCACTGACGTGGATGAAGCGGGAGGGCAAAGAGCAATCAAGTCAACGGCGGCCACCAAGCTGCGCCAGCCGGAGGGGTGGGTGAGGACACGGCATCCGGGCTGCCAACAGCGCTCCTCCGCCAACGCCAGCTCCGGGCTGGGGACTGATGCTAAGGAAGCGCAGAAGGCGGGCAGAGTTACGATTCGGGGCGCTCCTCAGCATCAGTCATAACAATAAATAAAAAACAAAACCAGAACTGAAAACAACTGAAATGCCCCAATAATAGGGGAATGGCTTAAGAAATGTGTCACAGATGAGCAAATGGCAGAAATGGCTGTACTTTAATGACCACAACACAGCTGTTAACAATTGAGCCTTCAGAGAACATTACTGTCCTGGGAAGGACATCGTTTATAACCAGTGAGAGTTGTGAGATGCACAGAGAGGCATACGCTTGATCCAAGTCTCTTAAGAGCATACACACACACACACACACACACAAAAGAGACACAGACAAACACACAGATATACACAGAGAGAGAGAGAGAGATACACACACACAGAAAGAGACACACACACAGCTATATACACACAGACACACACACACAGATATACACACACAAAGAAACACATACAGAGATATATACACACATACAGAAAGACACACACAGACACACACAGACACAAACACAGATACACACACACATATATATATACACACACACACAAAGAGACACATACATACACACAGACATACACAGAGAGAGATACACAGACACAGAAAGAGACACACACACACAGATACACACACACACAGAGACACAAACACACAGACATACACACAGAGGGAGAGAGAGATACACACACAAAGAGACACACAGAGATATATACACACATACACACACACAGATATACACACCCAAAGAGACACATATACACAGAAATATATACACACATAGAGAAAGAGACACACACAGACACAAACACAGATACACACACACAAATATATATATATATACACACACACAGAGACACATACACACAGAGATATATACACACATACAGAAAGACACACACACAGAAAGACGCACACACAAACACAGATATACACACACAGAGAGACACATACACACAGAAAGATATAGATATATATATATATATATATATATACACACACAGACACACACATATA
>NW_024076686.1:0-1795 GCF_014754425.2 Oryx dammah
GCCTCTAAAGAATGCCAGAGATCCCTGTATCAAGGCGCCGGGAAGCCTGCCACGGCTGTTCCAGCTCGTGAGGAAAGCGGACGTGCATGTCCCCACTCGAGACGAGGACTGACCCCCTGTGGAGCCTCCAGAAGGACCCCAAGATCCATGTCAGCACTGGAGAGGAATCCTCAGGTTCCATTACAGACTCCACACGATGTCTTAGGCCCCGGCACCGACTGCAGAGGCATCCCGACAGGGCCCTCGCAACTCGCATGGAGAATGGCCTGTCCTGAGGCCACACGGGAGGGTCCCAGAGGTCCCGTCGTAACACGAGAATGTCCCGCCGCAACTCGAGAAAACCGAGGAGGTTCTCCCCTCCAGGCGAGATGAGGCCCTTTTCCGCTGAGGCGTCCCGAGGCAAATCACCCCTTCCCTCTTGAACTTCGAAAGGGTCCTTCACACCCTGGCTGCACCTGAAGAAATTCCCCGATATACCCGCCTCCACTCGAGGGGAACACTGAGTGTCCCACCCACATCCTGAGGAGCCCCGTTTCCTCCTCAAAGCTCGAGATGAAGGTTCCTTTCCCTGCTTCGTCGGGAAAGGATTCCCGGCATTGCTGTCGCTCTCGGAAGCGGCGCTCTCCACAGGAATGTCGAGAGGAACTCCAGGGGTCGTGCCACCATTCCCAATGTGCACAAAATGTCTCAGTCCACTCCAGGAGAACCTGATTTCCCTCCATTTCCTCGACATGAACGCTGAGGATCGATTCACACAACAGTGGCACCTGTGACAGCCCTTTCGGAAAGCCTCGTGGGAAAGCCTCCAAAGAATGCCACAGATCCATGTATCAAGGCACCAGGAAGCCTGCCACGGCTGCTCCAGCTCGTGAGGAAAGCGGACGTGCATGTCCCCACGCGAGACGAGGACTGACTCTGCTGGGAGACTCCAGAAGGACCCCAAGATCCATGTCAGCACTGGAGAGGAATCCTCAGGATTGGTCATAGACTCCTCACGAGGTCTTAGGCAGCGGAACCGACTGCAGAGGAATCCCGACAGACCCCTCGCAACTTCCATGGAGACTGGCCTGTCCTGAGGCCACAAGGGAGAGTCCCAGAGGTCGCCGTCGTAACTCCAGAAGGTCCCGCCGCAACTCGAGAAAATCCAGGAGGTTCTCCCCTCCAGGCGAGATGAGGCCCTTTTCCTCTAGGCGTATCGAGGCAAATCACCCCTTCCCTCTTGAACATGGAAAGGGTCCTTCACACCCTTGCTGCAACTCAAGAAGTTTCCCGAAATACCCGCCTCCACTCGAGAGGCACACCGAGGGTCCCGCCCATATTAAGAGGAGCCCGGATTCCTCTTTAAAGCTCGAAATGAGGGTTCCTTTCCCTGCTTCGTCGGGAAAGGATTCCCGGATTTGCTGTCACATGTCGGAAGCGGCACTCTCCACAGGAATGTCGGGAGGAACTCTAGGGGTCGTTCCACCATTCCCAATGTGCACAAAATGTCTCAGTCCACTCCAGAAGAACCTGATTTCCCTGCATTTCCTCAACATGCACTCCGAGGATCGACTCACATCACAGTGGCTCGTGTGACAGCCCTGTCGGAAAGCCTCGTGGGAAAGCCTCCAAAGAATGCCACAGATCCCTGTATCAAGGCGCCGGGAAGCCTGCCACGGCTTGTCCAGCACGTGAGTAAAGCGGACGTGCATGTCCCCACGCGAGACGAGGTCTGACTCCCGTGTGGAGCCTCCAGAAGGATCCCAAGATCCATGTAAGCACTGGAGAGGTAACCTCAGGTTCCGTCATAGACTCC
>NW_024076687.1:0-1795 GCF_014754425.2 Oryx dammah
TGCTCCTCTTTTCCTACTTCCTCTTTTCCCTTCTCCTCTTCCCGTTTTGTTTCCCTTTTTCTTTCAACCTCTTTTCATCCTCATCCTGGGCGAGAACTTCTCTCATCACTAAGCAGTTCAGTTTAGTTCAGTTCAGTTTAGTCACTCAGTCGTGTCCGACTCTTTGCGACCCCATGAATCGCAGCATGCCAGGCCTCCCTGTCCATCACCATCTCCCGGAGTTCACTCAGACTCACATCCACCGAGTCTGTGATGCCATCCAGCCATCTCATCCTCTGTCTCCCCTTCTCCTCCCGCCCCCAATCCCTCCCAGCATCACAGTCTCTTCCAATGAGTCAACTCTTCGCATGAGGTGGCTAAAGTACTGGAGTTTCAGCTTTAGCATCATTCCTTCCAAAGAAATCCCAGGGCTGATCTCCTTCAGAATGGACTGGTTGGATCTCCTTGCAGTCCAAGGGACTCTCAAGAGTCTTCTCCAACACCACAGTTCAAAAGCATCAATTATTTGGCACTCAGCCTTCTTCACAGTCCAATTCTCACATCCATACATGACCATAGGAAAAACCATAGCCTTGACTAGACAGACCTTAGTCGGCAAAGTAACGTCTCTGCTTTTGAATATACTATCTAGGTTGGTATAACTTTTCTTCCAAGGAGTAAGCGTCTTTTAATTTCATGGCTGTAGTCACCATCTGCAGTGATTTTGGAGCCCAAAAAATAAAGTCTGACACTGTTTCCACTGTTCCCCCATCTATTTGCCATGAAGTGATGGGACCAGATGCCATGATCTTCGTTTTCTGAATGTTGATCTTGAAGCCAACTTTTTCGCTCTCTCACTTTCATTAAGAGGCTTTTTAGCTCCTCTTCACTTTCTGCCATAAGGGTGGTGTCATCTGCATATCTGAGGTTATTGATATTTCTCCTGTCAATCTTGATTCCAGCTTGTGTTTCTTCCAGTCCAGCGTTTCTCATGATGTACTCTGCATATAAGTTAAACAAGCAGGGTGACAATATACAGCCTTGACGTACTCCTTTTCCTATTTGGAACCAGTCTGTTGTTCCATGTCCAGTTCTAACTGTTGCTTCCTGACCTGCATACAGATTTCTCAAGAGGCAGGTTAGGTGGTCTGGTATTCCCATCTCTTTCAGAATTTTCCACAGTTGATTGTGATCCACACAGTCAAAGGCTTTGGCATAGTCAATAAAGCAGAAGTAGATGTTTTTCTGGAAATCTCTTGCTTTTTCCATGATCCAGCAGATGTTGGCAATTTGATCTCTGGCTTCTCTGCCTTTTCTAAAACCAGCTTGAACATCAGGAAGTTCACAGTTCACGTATTGCTGAAGCCTGGCTTGGAGAATATTGAGCATTACTTTACTAGCATGTGAGATGAGTGCAATTGTGCGGTAGTTTGAGCATTCTTTGGCATTGCCTTTCTTTGGGATTGCAATGAAAACTGACCTTTTCCAGTCCTGTGGCCACTGCTGAGTTTTCCAAATTTGCTGGCATATTGAGTGCAGCACTTTCACAGCATCATCTTTCAGGATTTGAAACAGCTCAACTGGAATTCCATCACCTCCACTAGCTTTGTTCATAGTGATGCTTTCTAAGGCCCACTTGACTTCACATTCCAAGATGTCTGGCTCTAGATTAGTGATCACACCATCATGATTATCTGGGTCATGCAGATCTTTTTTGTACAGTTCTTCTGTGTATTCTTGCCACCTCTTCTTAATATCTTCTGCTTCTGTTAGGTCCATACCATTTCTGTCCTTTATCGAGCCCATCTTTGCCTGA
>NW_024076688.1:0-1795 GCF_014754425.2 Oryx dammah
ATTATGCTGCTTTTGCACACCTGGTCATTTTTGATAGAATGCCAGACGTAGTGAATTTTGCCTTATGAGTACTGTAATAATTTATATAAATTTCTTTGAAAATATTAAGGGATTTCTTAAATTTAAGATTAAGATTAAATTAAGATTTCAGAGCCCGCATCTACATTCACAATTCCATAATTTTGATGAGAAGGGATGTACAAATACATTTGGGTGTCTATGATCTTTCAGGCACTGTGCACAATCTGTATATTTGCTCCCTCTTTTCATCCTCATCGAAGCTCAGTGGTAGGTGCTATTAACCTTGATTGATGGATAAGAGACTTGAGTTTTACAATAACTAAGCTGGTCATACTTCAAAATGTCAGGGATTAGAGCTCAGGTGTCTGACCTCGAACCTGTCATCTTATGTGTCATGATGTATAGCTCCCCCCAGCAATCAAGGAAAAACCTAGAGTCAGCTACCATGCACAGTCAGCAACTTATACCTCCAACAATCCTTCCCTATTCATTCATGCATGGTGGCCATTAGGAGCTTGAGATCACTTTTGATGAGCAAAGTCTGAGACTCCTGGCCCACAGTAACTCATGATTTTCCTGGAAAGAGCAATCCAGATTTGATACTTTACACGTCTGATTTACTAAGGCTGAAAGCAGTGCTTTGGGGCTGGTGCCTTGATTAACACCAATGTTACTGTGAAAAATGCTCTGAAGTGATACATAAAATTTGAAGATTCTCAGAAGAAATAATTACCTATGAATATCTTAAATTGATCTAGTCAAATGGCAGTTACTCTTGCTGTTAAAAAATTTACGCATAAAGCATAATAATCCTTTGTGTAGTTTGTCCATGGTATATTCATTCCGTCATCTGTTGATGGACATTTGGATGGTTTCCAATGACATGCTATTTATAATAAACAATGTTTCCTTTGTATCAGCTTTTGCTACAAAATGCCATGTAGAAAAACAACTGCCAAGACTTAGCTGAATATAAAAATAATCATTTATTGTTTATGTCTCTTAAAGCCTAGCTTTGGGTCTAGCACACTGTCATTTCCATCGACCTGGCATCATTTCAAGACAAGCCTCCAGGTCAAGCCCAATATCAAAGATGAAGAATCAGGGCACCTGCGATGAGGCCATGGCAGAATTGTGGGTACTAGGAAGGCTGGAGAGAAATAGAATCTACTGCAGTCTTGTGTAAAGTTTTGTCAATGTATCTTTGAAATACATTCCTAGAAGTGTGATAACTGGGATACAGATTAAGTACACACGTACTTTTTCTAAATATCACCAAATTCTCTTTCATAGTACTTTAAACATTAAAAACATTTTAAAAAATCAAGAATCAATATATGACATTGTTGGGACTCCCTAGTGGTCCAGTGGCTAAGACTCTGTGTTCCCAACGCTGGGGGGCTTGGGCCTGGGTTCTGCCCCTGGTCAGGGAACTGGATCCCACATGCGGCAACTAGAGATTCCACAGGCTGCAACTACAAAAAAAAAAAAAAAAAAAAGTTCTGCATGCCTCGAGTAAGACCCAACACAGCCAAATAAATAAACAAATATTTAAAAAAAAAAAAAACTGTCTTCCCACAGTCTGCTTTGTCAGTGTAGTTTTAGCTGTTATTTCTCTTACTATAAGGATAAGGGTCTTTTAATGAAGTGAAAAGCCAGTTGCATTTCTTTTTCTTCTGTGATCACTTTGTAACTGCTGAAGGAAGTGATTGAGAGGATGTGACTCCCAGTTGACCTGAGCCCTGGGCCAGGCATTTGGAGGCTCCTCTCCTCT
>NW_024076689.1:0-1794 GCF_014754425.2 Oryx dammah
AGAGACACACACTGAGAGACAGGAAAAAGACACACTGAGAGACACACGTACTGACAGACACACACAGAGACAGAGAAACTGCGAGGAAGACACACACACAGAAACACCGTCATCCAGGAAGACACACACTCCTGAGAGCAAGACACACACACACACACACACAGACACGAGAATCAGACACACTCACAGTGAGAGAGACACACACTGAGAAAGAGGAAAAAGACACACTGAGAGACACACACACCGAGAGAGACACACAGCGACAGAGAAACTGAGAGGAAGACACACACACAGAGACACCCTCATCGAGGAAGACAAACACTCCGGAGAGAAAGACACACACACACACACACACAAACAATGAGAATCAGACACACTCACACAGAGAGACACACACACTGAGAGAGACACACACTGTCTGAGAGAGACAGAAAAACACACTAAGATAGACACAAACTGAGAGACACACACCGACACACACAGAGACAGACAAACTGAGAGGAACACACACACACAGAAAAACCCTCATCCAGGAAGACACACACTACTTAGAGCAAGACACACACAGACACACACACACCATGGGAATCAGACACAGAAACACTGAGAGAGACACACACAATGAGAGAGACACACACTGACACTGAGAAAGAGAGAAAAACACACTGAGAGAGACACATACTTTTTGACACACACAGAGACACACAGAGACAGGAAAACCGAAAGGAACACACACACACAGAAACACCCTCATCCAGGAAGGCACAAAAACTCCTGGGAGCAACACACACACGCACACACAATGAGTATCAGACACACTCACATTGAGAGAGACACACACAATGAGAGAGACACACACTGACACTGAGAGAGAGTGAAAAACACACTGAGAAACACACATACTCAGGGACAGACACAGAGACAGAGACAGGGATCAAGACCATCCCCATGGAAAAGAAATGCAAAAATGCAAAATGGCTGTCTGGGGAGGCCTTACATATAGCTGTGAAAAGAAAAGAGGTGAAAAGCAAAGGAGAAAAGGAAAGATATAAGCATCTTCAGATACAAGCCTGAGATAATGACCGAGATTAAAACGACTGAACATCTCATTCATATCAATTCCAATTCATAATCCTATTTCATTTAAGTGGTTATTTTTGTCCTTTGGAATTCCAATTAACCCAGGATGGCAGTGCTGATAATAATACAGCCTGCCAAGGGAAATTATTTCTTCTGTTTCCACAACTCCCAAGATTCACTTTAAAGAAGTTGTGTCTTGATGTAATTTCTCTTACCCACCCGCACACTTGACTTTTAGGCACTATTTTTTTGGGGGGGACGGTCTGGGGGGAGGACTCTTTCAAGAAAATTCAGAGCAGTTTCAAGACCAGATTTGCCCATTAAAAATATTTCTTGAAATAGATAGCTATTGCTTCCTATTTCAGAGAAGAAAATGGCACCCCACTCTAGTACTCTTGCCTGGAAAATCCCATGGACAGAGGAGCCTGGCGGACTCCTGTCCATGGGGTGAGAAAGAGTCGGTCATGACTGACTGACTGAGAACACACACACACACACACGCACACACGCACACACATACACACACACTGCTCTTTGTGAGCCTGCATGCTACCTTGCTTCAGTGGTGCTCGACTCTGCAGACCCTATGGACTGTAGCCCACCAGGCTCCTCTCTCCATGGGATTCTCCAGGAAAGAGCACTGTTGTCATGCAGTCCACCCGGGGATCTTTGTATGCGCACACATACACACACACACTCACACACACACACACA
>NW_024076690.1:0-1794 GCF_014754425.2 Oryx dammah
CCCAGGATGTGGGCTCAGGAGCATTTGCTGGGGGGCAACAGGGGCAGTACCCAAAATGCTTCAATGCCAGGCTCAACCTGTTGGCTCAGGCCTTTATTAGGGGTCATGAACATGGGCTGCGCTTAGCCTCATTCCATGCAAGACCAGATATTTGGGCTCAGGGTTGTCTGTCAGTGCTCGCAAGTGGGAAGAAGCTAGCCTGGTTCAGTGCAGAGACTGAGACGTGGGTTCATAAGTATTTGTCGTGGCTTGAAGAACAGCAGGACCCAGTCTGGTCCAGGTAAGCACTGAAATGAGTCTCAGGAGTATTGGATGGTGTAGAAGAAAGGCAGGACCCAACCTGGTTCGGTGCAGCGACTGAGAGGAAGACTCAGGAGTGTTTGCATGGTCTTGCATTCAGCCAACGGGCAGAGAAGGCAATGGCACCCCACTCTAGTATTCTTGCCTGGAAAATCCCATGGGTGGAGGAGCCTGGTAAGCTACAGTCCATGGGGTCTCTAGGAGTCAGATTTGGCTGAGTGACTTCACTTTCACTTTTCCCTTTCATGAGTTGGAGAAGGAAATGGCAACCCACTCCAGTGTTCTTGCCTGGAGAATCCCAGGGACGGGGAAGCCTGGTGGGCTGCCGTCTATGGGGTCACACAGAGTCTGACACGACTGAAGTGACTTAGCAGCAGCAGCAGCAGCACAAGGCCTGGACCCAGCCAGGGTCACTGCAGGTCCTTAGATGTCTATTCAGGAGTATTGGTTGAGGCTTCAATTGGGCAGACCTTAGCCTGGTTCAGTTCGGGGACCGAGATGTGGGTTCAGGGGTATTTTGTGGTCTTGAACAAGGTGGGGACTGAGCAAGGTCCACATAGGTATCGAAATGTGGGCTCGGGAGCATTTGTTGGGGTCTTGCACAAAGGTAGGTCGAGCCTTGCTCAGTGGAGCAAGTGCAATGCTGGATTGGGAGTGTTTCCTATGGGGATTGACCAAAGGCAGGTCACACCCTAGTTCAGAGTTAGGGAGCGAGTTGTGGGCTCAGGATTGTAGGTCGGTGGTATAAATATGGCCAGGACTAGCCAGAGGGTCAGAGAGAGGCTCAGCAGTGTTGGCCGGCACATTGAACAAGGGCAGGACCCATCCTAGATCGGTGCTTAGACAACACTGTGGGCACAGGAATGTTTGTTGGGGCTTGACTAAGGGCAGGGTCCAACCTACATGAGTTCTGGGAGTGAGATATGGGCTCAAGAGTGTTGGTCAGGGCATGGAACCAGTTCAGGACCCAGCAGAATTCAGTTCAGGGACCGTGATGTGGGCCCAGGAGCGATTGTCTGGGGCTTGAAGAAATCCAGAACACAGTCTGGATCAGTGGAGGGACCAAAATGTGGGCTCTGGAATATTTGTCGAGGGCTTGTGCAAGTACAGGACCCAGCTTGGTTCAATGCAGGGACCATATGTGGCCTCACGCGTGTCTCTCCGATCTGAACAAGTGCAGGACAAGCCTAGGTCAGCTAAAGGACCATGATGTGGTCTCAGGAGTCGTTTTTAGGGGCTTGAACAGGCGGAGGATCCAGCTTGGTTGCATTCAGGGACACAAATGTGCGCTAAGGAGTGTTGTAGGTGTCATGCACAAGGGCAGAACCCAGCCTGATTCACTGCATGGACCTAGAGGTGAGCCCAGGAGTATTTTTCAGAAGCTTCGACAACAGATGTGCACTGGGGAGTGTATGCCGGAGGCTTTGTCCAGTGCAAGATTCAGCCTTGTTCACTGCAGGGACCTAGTGTCCTAGGGCTCAGGAGTGTTTGTTG
>NW_024076691.1:0-288 GCF_014754425.2 Oryx dammah
TCTCGAGTTATGACGGGTACATCTGGATCCTCCCTTCTGGCCTCAGAGCAGGCCAGTCTCCATGCGAGTTGCAAGGGGCCTGTCGGGATTCCTCTGCAGTCGGTGCCGGGGCCTAAGACCTCGTGTGGAATCTATGACGGAACCTGTGGATTCCTCTTCATTGCTGACATGGAACTTGGGGTCCTTCTGGGGGCTCCACAGGAGAGGCAGTCCTCGTTTCGAGTGGGGACATGCACGTCCTCTTTCCTCACGAGCTGGAGCAGCCGTGGCAGGCTTCCCGGCGCCTTG
>NW_024076691.1:388-921 GCF_014754425.2 Oryx dammah
GACGGAACCTGTGGATTCCTCTTCATTGCTGACATGGAACTTGGGGTACTTCTGGGGGCTCCACAGGAGAGGCAGTCCTCGTTTCGAGTGGGGACATGCACGTCCTCTTTCCTCACGAGCTGGAGCAGCCGTGGCAGGCTTCCCGGCGCCTTGATACAGGGATCTGTGGCATTCTTTGGAGGCTTTCCCACGAGGCTTTGCGAAAGGGCTGTCAAACTTGCCACTCTGGTGTGAGTCGATCCTCAGCGTGCATGTCGAGGAAGTGCAGGGAAATCAGGTTCTTCTGGAGTGGACTGAGACATTTTGTGCACATTGGGAATGGTGGCACGACCCCTGGGGTTCCTCTCGACATTCCTGTGGAGAGGTCCACCTTCGAGATGCGACAGCAAAGCCGGTAATCCTTTCCCGACGAAGCAGGGAAAGGAACCCTCATTTCGAGCTTTGAGAAGGAAACGGGGCTCCTCTTGATGTGGGCGGGACCCTCGTTGTTCCTCTGGAGTGGAGGCGGGTATGTCGGGGAACTTCTTGAGTTG
>NW_024076691.1:1021-1794 GCF_014754425.2 Oryx dammah
CCTGAGGATTCCTCTCCAGTGCTGACATGGATCTTGGAGTCCTTCTGTTGGCTCCACAGGTGAGTCAGTCCTCGTCTCGAGTGGGGACATGCACGTCCGCTTTCCGCACGAGCTGGAGCAGCCGTGGCAGGCTTACGGCGCCTTGATACAGGGATCTGTGTCATTCTTTGGAGGCTTTCCCACGGGGCTTTGCGACAGGGCTGTCACTCTTGCCACTGTGGTGTGAGTCGATCCTTGGCGTGCATGTCGAGGAAGTGCAGGGAAATCAGGTTCTTCTGGAATGGACTGAGTCATTTTGTGCACATTGGGAATGTTGGCCCGAACCCTGGAGTTCCTCTAGAATTTCCTGTGGAGAACGCCGCCTCCGAGATGCGACAGCAAAGCCGGGAATCCTTTCCCGACGAAGCAGGGAAAGGAACCCTCATCTCGACCTTTGAGGAGGAAACGCGGCTCCTCTTGATGTGGGCGGGACCCTCGGTGTTCCTCTCGAGTGGAGGCGGGTATGTCGGGGAACTTCTTGAGTTGCAGCAGGGGTGTGAAGGACCCTTTCGAAGTTCAAGAGGGAAGGGGTGATTTGCCTCGAGACGCCTCAGCGGAAAAGGGCCTCATCTCGCCTGGAGGGGAGAACCTCCTGGATTTTCTCGAGTTGCACCGGGACCTTCTCGAGTTACGTCGGGGACCTCTGGGACCCTCCCTTGTGGCCTCAGGACAGGCCAGTCTCCATGCAAGTTGCGAGGGGCCTGTCGGGATTCCTCTGAAGTCAGTGTCGGGGC
>NW_024076692.1:0-1794 GCF_014754425.2 Oryx dammah
GTGGCCTAAGGAGAGGCCATTCTCCATGCAAGTTGCGAGCGGCCTGTTGGGAATACTCTGTATTCTGTGCCATGGCCTAAGTCCTCGTCTGGAGTCTATGACCGAAACTAAGGATTCCTCTCCACTGCAGACATGGATCTTTGGGTACTTCCAGAGGCAACCACAGGGGAATCTGTCCTAGTCTCGAGTGGGGACATGCAGGTCGCATTCCTCACGAGCTGGAACAGCCGCGGCAGGCTTCCCGTCGCCTTGATACAGGGATCTGCAGCATTCCATGGATGCTTTCCCACGAGGGTTTCCCACAGGGCTGTCACATGTGCCACTGTGGTGTGAGTCGATCCTCGGTGTGCAAGTCGACGCCGTGCAGGGAAATCAGGTTCTTCTACAGTGAACTGAGACATTTTGTGCACATTGGGAATGGTGGTACCATCGCTGGAGTTCCTCTCGAATTTCCTGTGGAGAGCGCCTCCTCCGAGATACACCAGGAAAGCCGCAAATCCTTTCCCGATGAAGCAGGGAATGGAACCCTCATCTAGAGCTATAAGAGGAAACGGGGCTCCTCTTGATGGGGGCGGGACCCTCGGGGTTCCTCTCGAGTGGAGGCGGGTATGTAGGGGAACTTCTTGAGTTGCAGCAAGGGTGTGAAGGACCCTTTCGAAGATCAAGAGGGAAGGTGTGATTTGCCTCGAGACGCCTCCGTGGAAACGGGCCGCATTTCACCTGGACGGGAGAACGTCGTGGATTTTCCCGAGTTGTGGCGGGACCTTCTCGAGTTACGACATTGACCTCTGGGACCCTCCCTTGTGGCCTCAGGAAAGGCCAGTCTCCATGCGAGTTGCGAGCAGCCTGTCGGGAATCCTCTGCATTCCGTGCCATGGCCTAAGTCCTCATCTGGAGTCTATGATGGAACCTGAGGATTCCTCTCCACTGCTGACATGGATCTTGGGGTACTTCCGGAAGCACCACAGGGGTGTCTGTCCTAGTCTCGAGTGGGGACATGCACGTCCGCATTCCTCAAATGCTGGAGCAGCTGCGGTAGGCTTCCCGTCGCCTTGATACAGGGATCTGCGGCATTCCATGTAGGCTTTCCTATGAGGGTTTCGGACAGGGCTGTCACATGTGCCACTGTGGTGTGAGTCGATCCTCGGTGTGCAAGTCGACGCAGTGCAGGGAAATCAGGTCCTTCTTCAGTGGAATGAGACATTTTGTGCACATTGGGAATGGTGGTACCACCGCTGGAGTTCCTCTCGAATGTCCTGTGGAGAGCGCCTCCTCCGAGATGCGCCAGGAAAGCCGGGAATCCTTTCCGGAAGAAGCAGGGAATGGAACCCTCATCTAGAGCTATGAGGAGGAAACGGGGCTCCTCTTCATGTAGGCGGGACCCTCGAGGTTGCTCTCGAGTGGAGGCGGGTATATAGGGGAACTTCTTGAGTTGCAGCAAGGGTGTGAAGGAACCTTTCGAAAATCAAGAGTGAATGTGTGATTTGCCTCGAGACGCCTCTGCGGAAACGGGCCTCATTTCACCTGGAGGGGAGATCCTCGTGGATTTTGAAGAGTTGTGGCGGGACCTTCTCGAGTTACGACGTTGACCTCTGGGACCCTCCCTTGTGTCCTCAGGAAAGGCCAGTGTCCATGCGAGTTGCGAGTGGCCTGTTGGGAATCCTCTGCAGCCGGTACCTGGGCATAAGTCCTCATGTGGAGTCTATGACGGAACCTGGGGATTACTCTCCAGTGCTGACATGGATCTTGGGGTACTTCTGGAGGCACCACAGGGGAGTCTGTCCTAGTCTCGAG
>NW_024076693.1:0-1126 GCF_014754425.2 Oryx dammah
TGTATCTATTTATTTCAAGAATATATTTGTATCTATTTATTTCAAGAATATATTTCAAGTAATATTCTTTACTGAGTACTAGTATTATGGAAATAGCTGAGGCTAAAAGGGGGAATTGCTATATTTAGAAATATTTAATTTCACAAGTAACTTAGATATTAACACTCAAGACTAGGCAAACAGTAATGTTTATCTCTACTGATGGAAAGTTAGTTTATAGATATTCTTTGATGGGAGCAGAATAAATTATAATAGTTCTGTACAAACTTCGGGAAAAAAAAAAAAAAGAAGAAAGATCTCAGTGCCTGCTGGCTTCAGTAACTCTAAGCAACTCCCATTGCACTAGGCTCTGGAAGTGCTCCTGTGGACACAGTATGCCTATGAGGCCCCCTCAATCCAGACTGGGTTCCTTGAACCCAGGCTTCAGGTTGGCCCAACCAGGCCAACTACCAGAGATCCCAGCTTTTATCCTTCCCAGTGTCGGGCTATCCACTTGTGCTGCCAAGTTCCAGGGCCAGGCTTGCCCCTGTGGATCCAAAATTTAAGTTGGTTCCCATGGATATGGGCTTCCTGGGCTCAGCTGGTAAAGAATTCTCCTGCAATGCAGGAGACCTGAGTTTGATCCCTGGGTTGGGAAGATCCCTAGAAAAGGGAAAGGCCATGCACTCCAGTATTCTGGCCTGGAGAATTCCATGGACTCTATAGTCCATGGGGATGTGAAGAGCCGGATACCACTAAGCAACTCTCACTTTCACTTGCCCTTGGATCCAGGCTATCTGCTGTCTCTGCAACGGAAACTTGCTCTGGCAGAACAAACCCTCAGACTGGCCTGAAAGTTTTCACCTTACAAGCAGACTCTGGTGGTTCCAAGTTCAAGGCTTACTCTATTGCCACTCCAGCCACAAGAATAATCCAATACTGCAATATGCTGGTGTATTAATCACTTTAATATATACGTTAGAAGACAAAAGAGTTCAAAATAAATAAAGTACAATAATTAGTTAATAAATACATGGCGTAACAAGAGGTGAATTGTGACATCAAAACAAAATATGGGGGGATGGGAAATTGGGAGTAAAAGATCAGAGTATTCCTACGAGAATGACATTATCAGCATAAAATAGAC
>NW_024076693.1:1226-1794 GCF_014754425.2 Oryx dammah
ACTCTATTGCCACTCCAGCCACAAGAATAATCCAATACTGCAATATGTTGGTGTATTAATCACTTTAATATATACATTAGAAGACAAAAGAGTTCAAAATAAATAAAGTACAATAATTAGTTAATAAATACATGGCGTAACAAGAGGTGAATTGTGACATCAAAACAAAATATGGGGGGATGGGAAATTGGGAGTAAAAGATCAGAGTATTCCTACGAGAATGACATTATCAGCATAAAATAGACTTATTCTTATAGAATATTTTATGCAAATTTAATGATAATCTTAAAGCAAACTTACAACAGATACACAAAAGTAAAAAAGAAAGTAATCAAAGCATAACACTAGAAAATCATCAATCCCCAAGTAACGATAGCAAAAAAGGAAGGAAGAAACAACGAATCAGCAAAACAGTCAGAAAAAATACAATGACATTATAAATCATTCAGTTCAGTTGCTCAGTCGTGTCTGACTCTTTGCAAACCCATGAATTGCAGCATGCCAGGCCTCCCTGTCCATCACCAACTCCCAGAGTTCACTCAGACTCATGTCCATCGAGTCAGTGATG
>NW_024076694.1:0-1794 GCF_014754425.2 Oryx dammah
AAAGGGGCACACACAGGCACACACACACACCCACAAAGGGGCACACAGAGGCACACAGAGGGGCACACACACCCACAAAGGGGCACACCCAGGCACGCACACACACACACAAAGGGCACACCCAGGCACGCACACCCAGGTGCACACACGCAAAGGCGTGCAGCCCCCCACAGGCCAGTCCCGTCCTCCTGCCGCAGCCTCTCGGCCCCGGCCCCCTGTCCAGGCAGCACCTCTCCCCCTGCACCCTGCACTCTCCCCTCACTCAGTCTGGAATCCCACTAGTCTCAGGCCCCCATGAGCCCAGGAAGGGGCTCGCCAACACCTCGTGGCCTCCTCAATGCTCAGTATAGGCAGACTTTTTTTCTCCAAAAAAACACAAATGAATAAATCAACGAGGGAGTGACTGAACAAGTGACTGAGGAAGACGGGGAGCAGACAGGGAGACTAAGAAAGGGCTGTGACCATGTTAGAAATGCCCACCCACCAAGGAGAAGTCCAGGAAGGCGGGAGCAGAAAGCCTGAGCAAGTCCATCAGAAGGAAGGTGGGGGTGCAGACTCGCAGGGAAACAGCATCAGAAGGGTCCAAACAAAGTACTGTGTGCCCGGGGCACTTCAAGTCAAAACCACTGACGTGGATGAAGCGGGAGGGCAAAGAGCAATCAAGTCAACGGCGGCCACCAAGCTGCGCCAGCCGGAGGGGTGGGTGAGGACACGGCATCCGGGCTGCCAACAGCGCTCCTCCGCCAACGCCAGCTCCGGGCTGGGGACTGATGCTAAGGAAGCGCAGAAGGCGGGCAGAGTTACGATTCGGGGCGCTCCTCAGCATCAGTCATAACAATAAATAAAAAACAAAACCAGAACTGAAAACAACTGAAATGCCCCAATAATAGGGGAATGGCTTAAGAAATGTGTCACAGATGAGCAAATGGCAGAAATGGCTGTACTTTAATGACCACAACACAGCTGTTAACAATTGAGCCTTCAGAGAACATTACTGTCCTGGGAAGGACATCGTTTATAACCAGTGAGAGTTGTGAGATGCACAGAGAGGCATACGCTTGATCCAAGTCTCTTAAGAGCATACACACACACACACACACACACAAAAGAGACACAGACAAACACACAGATATACACAGAGAGAGAGAGAGATACACACACACAGAAAGAGACACACACACAGCTATATACACACAGACACACACACACAGATATACACACACAAAGAAACACATACAGAGATATATACACACATACAGAAAGACACACACAGACACACACAGACACAAACACAGATACACACACACATATATATATACACACACACACACAAAGAGACACATACATACACACAGACATACACAGAGAGAGATACACAGACACAGAAAGAGACACACACACACAGATACACACACACAGAGACACAAACACACAGACATACACACAGAGGGAGAGAGAGATACACACACAAAGAGACACACAGAGATATATACACACATACACACACACAGATATACACACCCAAAGAGACACATATACACAGAAATATATACACACATAGAGAAAGAGACACACACAGACACAAACACAGATACACACACACAAATATATATATATACACACACACAGAGACACATACACACAGAGATATATACACACATACAGAAAGACACACACACAGAAAGACGCACACACAAACACAGATATACACACACAGAGAGACACATACACACAGAAAGATATAGATATATATATATATATATATATATATACACACACAGACACACACATATA
>NW_024076695.1:0-1793 GCF_014754425.2 Oryx dammah
TCGGGAATGCTCTGCATTCCGTGCCATGGCCTAAGTCCTCGTCTGGAGTCTATGACGAAACCTGACGATTCCTCTCCACTGCTGATATGGATCTTGGGGTACTTCCTGAGACAACAACAGGGGAGTCTGTCCTAGTCTCGAGTAGGGACATGCACGTCCGCATTCCTCACGAGCTGCAGCAGCCGCGGCAGGATTCCCGACGCCTTGATACAGGGATCTGCGGCATTCCGTGGTGGCTTTCCCACGAGGGTTTCCCACAGGGCTGTCACAGGTGCCATTGTGGTGTGAGTCGATCCTCGGTGTGCAAGTCTACGCAGTGCAGGGAAATCAGGTTCTTCTGCAGTGGACTGAGATATTTTGTGCACATTGGGAATGGTGGCACCACCGCTGGAGTTCCTCTCGAATTTCCTGTGGAGAGCGCCTCCTCCGAGATGCGCCAGGCAAGCCGGGAATCCTTTCCCGACGAAGCAGGTAATGGAACCATCATCTAGAGCTGTGAGGAGGACATGGGGATCCTCTTGATGTGGGCGGGACCCTCGGGGTTCCTCTTGAGTGGAGGCTGGGATGTAGGGGAACTTCTTGATTTGCAGCAAGGGTGTGAAGGACCCTTTCGAAGATCAAGAGGGAAGGTATGATTTGCCTCGAGACGCCTCAGCAGAAACGGGCCTCATTTCACCTGGAGGCGAGAACCTCTTGGATTTTCTCGAGTTGTGGCGGGACCTTCTCGAGTTACAACGTTGACACCTGGGACCCTCCCTTGTGGCCTCAGGAAAGGCCAGTCCCCATGCGAGTTGCCAGCAGCCTGTCGGGAATCCTCTGCATTCCGTGCCATGGCCTAAGTCCTCTTCTGGAGTCTATGACGGAACCTGAGGATTCCTCTCCACTGCTGACATGGATCTTGGGGTAATTCCGGGGGCAACCACAGGGAAGTCTGTCCTAGTCTCGAGTGGGGACATGCACGTCCGCTTTCCTCACGAGCTGGAGCAGCCGGGGCAGGATTTCCGTTGCCTTGATACAGGGATCTGCCTCATTCCATTGAGAATTTCCCACGAGGGTTTCCCACAGGGCTGTCACACGTGCCACTGTGGAGTGAGTCGATCCTCAACGTGCAAGTCAAGGCAGTGCGGGGAAATCAGGTTCTTCTGGAGTGGACTGAGACATTTTGTGCACATTGGGAATGGTGGCACCAGCCCTGGAGTTCCTCTCAAATTTCCTGTGGAGAGCGCCTCCTCCGAGATGCGCCAATAAAGCCGGGAATCCTTTCCCGAAGAAGCAGGGAAAGGAAACCTCATCTCGAGCTATGAGGAGGAAACGGGGCTCCCCTTGATGTGGGCGGGACCCTCGGAGTTCCTCTCGAGTGGAGGCTGGTATGTAAGGGAACTTCTTGAGTTGCAGCAAGTGTGTGAATGTCCCTTTCGAAGATCAAGAGGGAAGGTGTGGTTTGCCTCGAGACGCCTCAGCGGAAACGGGCCTCATTTCACCTGGAGAGGAGAACCTCGTGAATTTTCTCGAGTTGTGGCGGGACCTTGTCGAGTTACGACGTTGACCTCTAGGACCCTCCCTTGTGGCCTCAGGAAAGGCCAGTCTCCATGCGAGTTGCGAGCGGACTGTCGGGAATCTTCTGCAGTCGGAACCGGGGACTAAGACCTCTTGTGGAGTCTATGAAGGTACCTGAGGATCAATCTCCAGTGCTGACATGGATCTTAGGTTACTTCTGGAGGCACCACAAGGGAGTCTGGCCTAGTCTCGTGTGGGGACATGAAGGTCCGCTTTCTTCATGAGCTGGAGCAGCC
>NW_024076696.1:0-1793 GCF_014754425.2 Oryx dammah
TCATAAGAGACTACTATCAGCAATTATATGCCAATAAAATGGACAACATGGAAACAATGGACAAATTCTTAGAAAAGTACAACTTTTCAAAACTGAACCAGGAAGAAATAGAAAATTTTAACAGACCCATCACAAGCACAGAAATTGAAACTGTAATCAGAAATCTTCCAGCAAACAAAAGCCCAGGTCCAGACGGCTTCACAGCTGAATTCTACCAAAAATTTAGAGATGAGCTATCCTACTCAAACTCTTCCAGAAAATTGCAGAGGAAGGTAAACTTCCAAACTCATTCTCTGAGGCCACCATCACCCTAATACCAAAACCTGACAAAGATGCCACAAAAAAAAAAAAAAAAAGAAAAAGAAAACTACAAGCCAATATCACTGATGAACACAGATGCAAAAATCCTTAACAAAATTCTAGCAATCAGAATCCAACAACACATTTAAAAGATCATACACCATGACCAAGTGGACTTTATCCCAGGGATGCAAGGATTCTTCAATATCTGCAAATTAATCAATGTAATTCATCACATTAACAAATTGAAAAATGAAAGCCATATGATTATCTCAATAGATGCAGAGAAAGCCTTTGACAAAATTCAACATCCATTTATGATAAAAAAAAAAACTCTCCAGAAAGCAGAAATAGAAGGAACATACCTCAACATAATAAAAGCTATATATGACAAACCCACAGCAAACATTATCCTCAGTGGTGAAAAATTGAAAGCATTTCCCCTAAAGTCAGGAACAAGACAAGGGTGCCCACTTTCACCACTACTATTCAACATAGTTTTGGAAGTTTGGGCCACAGCAATCAGAGCAGAAAAAGAAATAAAAGGAATCCAAATTGAAAAAGAAGTAAAACTCTCACTGTTTGCAGATGACATGATCCTCTACATAGAAAACCCTGAAGACTCCACCAGAAAATTACTAGAGCTAATCAATGAATATAGTAAAGTTGCAGGATATAAAATCAACACAAAGAAATTCCTTGCATTCTTATACACTAATAATGAGAAAATAGAAAGAGAAATTAAGGAAACAATCCCGTTCACCATTGCAATGAAAAGAATAAAATACTTAGGAATATATCTAAAGAAACTAAAGACCTATATATAGAAAACTATAAAACACTGGTGAAAGAATTCAAAGAGGACACTAATAGATGGAGAAATATACCATGTTCATTGATCAGAAGAATCAATATAGTGAAAATGAGTATATTACCCAAAGCAATCTATAGATTCAATGTAATCCCTATCAAGCTACCAACGGTATTTTTCACAGAGCTAGAACAAATAATTTCGCAATATGTATGGATATACAAAAAACCTCAAATAGCCAAAGCAATCTTGAGAAAGAACAATGGAACTGGAGGAATCAACCTGCCTGACTTCAGGTTCTACTACAAAGCCACAGTCATCAAGACAGTATGGTACTGGCACAGAGACAGAAATATAGATCAATGGAACAAAATAGAAAGCCCAGAAATAAATCCCTGCACCTATGGACACCTTATCTTTGACAAAGGAGGCAAGAATATACAATGGAGAAAAGACAATCTCTTTAACAAGTGGTGCTGGGAAAACTGGTCAACCACTTGTAAAAAAATGAAACTACAACACTTTCTAACACCATACACAAAAATAAACCTGTGGCAAATTCATGTTGATGTGTGGCAAAACCAATACAATATTGTAAAGTAATTAACTTCCAATTAAAATAAATAAATTTATATTAAAAAAATAAACTCAAAATGGATTAAAGATCTAAACATAAAACCAG
>NW_024076698.1:0-1791 GCF_014754425.2 Oryx dammah
AGGCTTTGGCATAGTCAATAAAGCAGAAATAGATGTTTTTCTGGAACTCTCTTGCTTTCTCCATGATCCAGCAGATGTTGGCAATTTGGTCTCTGGTTCCTCTGCCTTTTCTAAAACCAGCTTGAATATCAGGGAGTTCATGGTTCAAGTATTGCTGAAGCCTAGCTTGGAGAATTTTGAGCATTACTTTACTAGCATATGAGATGAGTGCAATTGTGCGGTAGTTTGAGCATTCTTTGGCATTGCCTTTCTTTGGGATTGGAATGAAAACTGACCTTTTCCAGTCCTGTGGCCACTGCTGAGTTTTCCAAATTTGCTGTCATATTGAGTGCAGTACTTCCACAACATCATCTTTCAGGATTTGAAACAGCTCAACTGGAATTCCATCTCCTCCACTAGCTTTGTTCATAGTGATGCTTTCTAAGGCCCACTTGACTTTGCATTCCAGGATGTCTGGCTCTAGATTAGTGATCACATCATCATGATTATCTGGGTCGTGAAGATCTTTTTTGTACAGTTCTTCCATGTATTCTTGCCACCTCTTCTTAATATCTTCTGCTTCTGTTAGGTCCATACCATTTCTGTCGTTAATCGAGCCAATCTTTGCATGAAATGTTCCCTTGGTATCTCTAATTTTCTTGAAGAGATCTCTAGTCTTTCCCATTCTGATCTTTTCTCTATTTCTTTGCATTGATCGCTAAAGAAGGCTTTCTTATTTCTTCTTGGTATTCTTTTGAACTCTGCATTCAGATGCTTATATCTTTCCTTTTCTCCTTTGCTTTTCACTTCTCTTCTTTTCACAGCTATTTGTGAGGCCTCCCCAGACAGCCATTTTGTTATTTTGCATTTCTTTTCCACGGGGATGGTCTTGATCCCTGTCTCCTGTACACTGTCACCTACCTCATTCCATAGTTCATCAGGCACTCTATCTATCAGATCTAAGCCCTTAAATCTATTTCTCACTTCCACTGTATAATCATAAGGGATTTAATTTAGGTTATATCTGAATGGTCTAGCAATTTTCCCTACTTTGCTCAATATAAGTCTGAATTTGGTAATAAGGAGTTCATGATCTTAGCCACAGTCAGCTCATGGTCTTGTTTCTTTGGACTGTATAGAGCTTCCCCATCTTTGGCTGCATAGAATATAATCAATCTGATTTCGGTGTTAACCATCTGATGATGTCCATGAGTCTTCTCTTGTGTTGTTGGAAGAGGGTGTTTACTATGATCAGTGCATTTTCTTGGCAAAATTCTATTAGTCTTTGCCCTGCTTCGTTCCACATTGCAAGGCCAAATTTGTCTGTTACTCCAGGTGTTTCTTGACTTCCTACTTTTGCATTCCAGTCCCCTAGAATGAAAAGGACATCTTTTTTGCATGTTAGTTCTAAAAGGTCTTGTAGATCTTCATAAAACTGTTTAACTTCAGCTTCTTCAGCATTACTGGTTGGAGCATAGACTTGGATAACCGTGATATTGGTTTGCCTTGGAGATGAACAGAGATCATTCTGTCTTTTTTGAGACTGCATCCAAGTACTGCATTTCGGACTCTCTTGTTGACTATGATGGCTACTCCATTTCTTCTCAGGGATTCGTGCCTGCAGTAGCAGATATAATGTCATCTGAGTTAAATTCACCCATTCCAGTCCATTTTAGTTCTCTGATTCCTAGAATGTCGACAAACCCACAGCAAACATTATCCTCAATGGTGAAAACCTGGAAGCATTTCCACTAAAGTCAGGAACAAGACAAGGGTGCTCACTTTCACTGCTACTATTCAACACAGTTCTGG
>NW_024076699.1:0-1791 GCF_014754425.2 Oryx dammah
TATATGTGCCCGTCTCTGCTCACTTAGCACAGCGTTTCCAGAGCTCCCCCGAGCCGGGCGTGTGTCAGCACCTCCTTCCTTCCCTTTGGTGAGTCACATGGTTTGTAAATAACCTCTCTCATTTATGCTCTCATCAGGTGAAGGGCGTTTGGGTTGCTTCCGTTTCAGGCTTCTTGTGAATAGTGCTGCTAAGGACAGTCATGGATACGTTTTTGTGTCAATGTGCATTTCCCTTTAGGAATACCAGGAATGTATCTACACCAGGGATAGAATTACGAGGTCAGATAACGCCACACGTCACATTTTCATTTTACGTCACCACCACGAATGTAAGGACATTTCAAATCCGCCACATCCTCACCTTTTCTTGTTGTCCGTCTTTGATTCTTATTACCCTAGGGGGGGTGAAGCAGTACCTCACTGCAGTTTCAACTTGCATTTCCCAATGAGGAATGATGGTGAGCATCTTTCCATGTACTTATTAATCCATTCTTTGGAGAAATGTCTATTCAGATCAATTATCCATTTTTAATTCGGGTGCTTCTATTTTTATTATTAAAAATTAAAACTTCTTTATATAGACATAAGTTCTTTGATATATGATCTGCAAATATTTTCTGTCCTCCTGTGAGTTGTCTTTTTGCTTTCTTCATGGTGTCATTTGCAGCATATTTTAATTTTGTTAAGTTCCAGTTTAATTTTTTGTCACTTGCGTTTTTTTAAATTTCGTATGTAAGGCTTTGGCTAACTCTAGGTGACAAAGGCTTCCTTCCAGGTTTTCTCTCAAGAGTTTTGTAGTGTTAGCTCTTCCGTTTAGGTCTACGATCTATTCTGAGTTAATTTCTGAGGGTAAGGAAAGCATGCAACTTCATGCTTCTGCACGTGGGTGTGCAGTTGTTACGCCCCCGTTCACTGAAAAGACTTTTATGTCCCCACTGAATTGTCTTGCGGCCCTTCTGTCCTATTTTTCTCAAATACTTTCTCAGGAGTCACTATGAGTTCTCTTTTAATGTTTGGTAAATGCACTAGTGAAGCTACCTGGGCCAGGGCTTTTCTGTGGGCTAAGTTTTAAAATTAGTCATTCAATCTCTTTATTTTTTATAGGCCTATTCAGATTTGTTAGGCGGAAAATATGTTAATATTTTTTCTGATAGATTGACCCTTAGATCGTGAGAAAATGTCCTGCTATTTCCAGTATCCATTTATTTAGCCTTAAAGTATATTTTTTCCTGATATTAGCAGCACTCTTATCATGGCTATTTGCCTGGCATATCCTTTTACATTTTTAATTTTTCAACTTATTTTTATCTTTGAATCTAAAGTTTATGAACTATGGACAGCGTATAGTTGAATCATGTTTGTTTTAATCCAATCTAACAATTTCTGCTTTCACAGAAGCAACCTAAATGTCCACTGGCAGAGGAATGGACAAAGACGAAGTGGTACATATATACAATGGAATATTACTCAGGCATTAAAAAGAATGAAAGAAGGCCACTTGCAGCAACACGGATGGTCCCAGAGAGTGTCATACTGGTTAAGTCAGTCAGACAGAGAAGCAGGATTTTGTATGGCATCCCTTATATGTGGAATATAGAAAGAAATGATTCAAATGAAGTCACAAAACAGACTTTCTGACTTAGCACACTAATGGTCGTCAGGTGGAAGGGACAGTTAGGGCGTCTGGGACTGCCATGTACCCAGTGCTCTATTCAAAACAGACAGCCAACGAGGACCTATTGTATAGCTCAGGACACTCTGCTCAGTGTTTCATGGGCGCCTGGATGGGAC
>NW_024076700.1:0-1790 GCF_014754425.2 Oryx dammah
GTTGTTCTGTAAGTATTATGCCTCGAAGTTTTACTGTGTCTACCTCAGTTCTCTAAAGTGACATCTAATAGAATAGCAGAAACCAAAAGTCCATCTGTTAAAGTCTTGAGTTGGTGCCACTTATTTGGAAATTTGTTTCTCAGATACATCCTTAAAATAGTGTCATTTTTTTTAATTTATTTTAATTGGAGGCTAATTACAGTATTGTATTGGTTTTGCCATACATTGACATGAATCAGCCATGGGTTTACATGTGTTCCCCATTCTGAACCCCCCTCCTGCCTCCCTCCCCATCCCATCCCTCAGGGTCATCCCAGTGCACCAGCCCCGAGCACCCTGCCTCATGCCTCAAACCTGGACTGCTGATTCGTTTCACATATGATAATATACATGTTTCCATGCTATTCTATCAAATCATCCCCCCCTCACCTTCTCCCACACAGACTGTTCTTTACATCTGTGTCTCTTTTGCTGTCTCACATATAGGATCATTGTTACCCTATATAAATTCCATATATATGTGTTAGTATACTGTATTGGTGTTTTTCTTTCTGGCTTACTTTACTCTGTATAATAGGCTCCAGTTTCATCCACCTCATTAGAGCTGATTCAAATGTACTCTTTTTAATGGCTGAGTAATACTCCATTGTGTATATGTACCACAGCTTTCTCATCCATTCATCTGCTGCTGGACATTTAGGTTGCTTCCATGTCCTGGCTATTATAAACAGTGCTGTGATGAACATTGGGGTACATGTGTCTCTTTCAATTTTGGTTTCCTTGGTGTGTATGCCCAGCAGTGGGATTCCTGGGTCATATGGCAGTTCTAAAATAGTTTCATTTGAAATGAAAATGTTAGCAGTCACCAAGAGCAAGAATATTTTCAAATGTATAAATTGATTCATAAAACTATGCCTAGGTATAAGAATGAAAATTAATTAATCCGAATTGTAAAGTAAAATAAAAAATAAATTTTAAAAAAAAGAAAAAAGAAAGAAAATTAATTAATCCATAAATATTCTTTATAATAGGGCTTCCCAGGAGGTTTGGTGGTAATGAATCCACCTGCCAAGCAGGAGACACAGTTTCGATCCCTGGGTCCAGAATATTCCCTAAAGAAGAAAATGGCAACCCACTCCAATATTCTTTCCTGGGAAATCCCACGGACAGAGGAGCCTAACAGGTTACAGTCCATGGGGTCTCAAAAGAATCAGATATGACAGAGACTAAACTACAACCACAGCAGTTCATTATAATAAGAAAAAACACATAGAATGTCTTCAGATCCCCATCTTCAGAAGACTTTCAGTCCTGCTGAGGACACAAGACAGACACACATGTAAAGATAATCTAGACTTCAATGTGCCATATGAATAATGAAAAAGTTGATGAATTTGACAATAGTTATACAGCTTCAGAGAAGAGCCATAATTGTGTGCTGGAGTGGTTGAGAAAGGTGGTGTTTGAATAGGTGTTGGATAGATGCGAACAATTTTCAAAAGTAGAGAGGGAAAGCATATGGTATTCAAACCAAAGTAAGTGTTTTTAAAAATGAAAGAATCAGATACTATGTGCTGTTCAGGAGCCAATACCTAGACCTATGTGGCTAAAATACAGATGCTATTCAATTTGTAAAGCATGCTTGGAACAGTTTCCACAGTCCAACTCTGTTCTAGGTGCTGGAATAGCGCAGTGAAGAGGTCAAAGAGGTCCAGGGAGATGTTACTTCTCAGAGTTTATTGTCCAGTGGGTGGAGGCAGACAATAAATAAATAAGCAAAAATAATAATC
>NW_024076701.1:0-1790 GCF_014754425.2 Oryx dammah
ACCTGGAGTAACAGGCAAATTTGGCCTTGGAATGCAGAATGAAGCAGGGCAAAGACTAATAGAGTTTTGCCAAGAAAATGCACTGGTCATAGCAAACACCCTCTTCCAACAACACAAAAGAAGACTCTACACATGGACATCACCAGATGGTCAACACAGAAATCAGATTGATTATATTCTTTGGAGCCAAAGATGGAGAAGCTGTATACAGTCAACAAAAACAAGACCAGGAGCTGACTGTGGCTCAGATCATGAACTCCTTATTACCAAATTCAGACTCAAATTGAAGAAAGTAGGGAAAACCGCTAGACCATTCAGGTATGACCTAAATCAAATCCTTTATGATATTACAGTGGAAGTGAGAAATAGATTTAAGGGCCTAGATCTGATAGATAGAGTGCCTGATGAACTAGGGACTGAGGTGCGTGATATTGTACAGGAGACAGGGATCAAGACCATCCCCATGGAAAAGAAATGCAAAAAAGCAAAATGGCTGTCTGGGGAGGCCTTACAAATAGCTGTGAAAAGAAGAGAGGTGAAAAGCAAAGGAGAAAAGGAAACATATAAGCATCTGAATGCAGAGTTCCAAAGAATAGCAAGGAGAGTTAAGAAAGCCTTCTTCAGCAATCAATGCAAAGAAATAGAGGAAAACAACAGAATGGGAAAGACTAGAGATGTCTTCAAGAAGATTAGATACCAAGGGAACATCTCATGCAAAGATGGGCTCGATAAAGGACAGAAATGGTCTGGACCTAACAGAAGCAGAAGATATTAAGAAGAGGTGGCAAGAATACATGGAAGGACTGTACAAAAAAGATCTTCACGACCCAGATAATCATGATGATGTGATCACTAATCTGTAGCCAGACATCTTGGAATGTGAAGTCAAGTGGGCCTTAGAAAGCATCACTAAGAACAAAGCTAGTGGAGGTGATGGAATTCCAGTGGAGCTGTTTCAAATCCTGAAAGATGATGCTGTGAAAATGATGTACTCAATATGCCAGCACATTTGGAAAACTCAGCAGTGGCCACAGGACTGGAAAAGGTCCGTTTTCATTCTAATTCCAAAGAAAGGCAACGCCTAAGAATGCTCAAACTACTGCACAATTGCACTCATCTCACATGCTAGTAAAGTAATGCTCAAAATTCTCCAAGCCAGGCTTCAGCAATACATGAACCATGAAATCCCTGATGTTCAAGCTGGTTTTAGAAAAGGCAGAGGAACCAAGATCAAATTGTCAATATCCGCTGGATCTGGAAAAAGCAAGATAGTTCCAGAAAAACATCTATTTCTGCTTTATTGACTATGCCAAAGCCTTTGACTGTGTGGATCACAATAAACTGTGGAAAATTCTGAAAGAGATGGGAATACCAGACCACCTAACCTGCCTCTTGAGAAACCTGTATGCAGGTCAAGAAGCAACAGTTAGAACTGGACATGGAACAACAGACTGGTTCCAAATAGGAAAAGGAGTACGTCAAGGCTGTATAGTGTCACCCTGCTTATTTAATTTATGTACAGAGTACATCATGAGAAACGCTGGACTGAAAGAAACACAAGCTGGAATCAAGATTGCCGGGAGAAATATCAATAACCTCAGATATGCAGATGACACCACCCTTATGGCAGAAAGTGAAGAGGAACTAAAAAGCCTCTTGATGAAAGTGAAAGAGGAGAGCAAAAAGAGTTGGCTTAAAGCTCAACATTCAGAAAACTATGATCATGGCATCCGGTCCCATCACTTCATGGGAAATAGATGGGAACACAGTGGAAACAGTGTCAGACTTTC
>NW_024076702.1:0-1790 GCF_014754425.2 Oryx dammah
TGTCTGGAGGTTTCTCTTTGGGGGCCTAGTGGGTGACGTGCAAAGTCCCTTTTAGTATTTCGCATCAACAGTGGTAGAGACAGATATTTACCAAGCTTCCCTGCCCGGAGCCGGTGTGAGGAACTCCACCCATGGCAAAGGTCATGAGGAAGGAGGCTTTGGCATACGCAAAGGCGGGATCGAGCCTCTGGAAACCCCCTGTTCTTGAGCATCTACCCCCAAAACCAGAGTCTGCCTACTTTACTGTTTCATGCTCTCACCTACACCTCTGACTTTATGGGGGGCTGTCCCCTAGCACCTCTCTCAGAGAAGGAGTTAGCTTGCAGCTCCAGTCAATAAAAATTCCTGGGCGTGACAAGAGTGTTTCAACTTACAAACTCCTCTGAAGGTTGTCTAGCCCGCCTGAACAGGTTCGTCTGGCCACATGTGATTGTTTACAGCCTCCCAACTATGAGAGGCATGAGATATTTTAAACTTACTAAAGGCAGATATTTTTAGGAAGTTAGAAATTATTAGTATAGTGGGTTGGTTAGGAATTATACTGGTGAAGGATTTTCATTAGTTGGGCCAATATTTGCTGCTAAGTCTCCATATTCCCTGCCCTTATAATGAATATAACTAGCATACAGGAGAAATAAGTATTAACCTTTAAGATTAATCATATTAACCTTAGGCTAAGTCAATTCCTCTCTTAATTGTAACCCACTACACCCTCACCCTATAGGAATGCAATTTTATCTGGTACCTTCGGAGGGTGGTGCCTGGTTTAAGAAAAATCACCCCTGGGAAATAAGTTTTCTGGTTGACTGACCGTTATCAGAAAGAAAGGATCATAAAATGTTAGCAGGCCCCTTGGCCAGAAGATGATGTAAACACCCCTAAGACCTTTTTGTATATTTATATGAAGCACCTGATTTTGATAAAGGTCAGGATTGCTGACCCCTGTGTGACTTTAAAATTTCCATTTGTCTCTATGTGTAACAAAAGGTATATAAGCAAACCTGAAAATAAAGAAAACAGATCAGTCTCTGGAAAGACTGATTCCCCCAAGTCGTTCTTTCTTGTTCTCCGTTTTTCTGGCTGAATTCCCATCTGGAGCGTGGGTGCTCGCCAAGCCTGCTAATTTTGCCCTGGCTTCTAAGACCCAGCCCGAGGCGGGGCACCCTCTGCTATTCAAGCGGGCGCCGCTGGACTACGGAGGTGGTGCAAGCCTCTTGTCTCGAGGTTTTATTGGTATCCCAAGTAAACAAAGTTATTCAGCATCTTTTTCTCCACTAATTTTCCTACTACACCATTCTTTTCTAATCTCTCTTTATACTTTCTAATTAAATAGCTTTTTCCTAGGACACCGACTCCGTCTCCGCTTCGAATTACCCTGGATCCACCGAGGCTGGACCCCGGCACTTCCCATCACTTCTCACTGAAGTTAACAAATGTGACACGCAGTGTCCTCTGGAAACTGCCACCAATTCTGTGGAGCAAATAGGTGTAACTGCTGTCAGAAAGTCAGGTTCAAACATTCATGAAAAGGAAATACAAGCAACGCTAGCATATGTCTTAAACGTGGGCTGAGAGATACACGTCTAAAACTCTGATTTTGAATTTTAATATTGCTTCTGAACTATGTCTGCTTCATTTCTTGTTTCTGCGGCCCCCCTCCTTGGAGTCACTCCCATATGCCCACCTCTTGTACCCCAGCCTGTGTGTCCCCCGGATTCCCTGTTCCTGCTGTCCTGTAGGGGGACCACCCTGGGTCCTCCCTTCCCAGCTCTCCGTTCCTGGGCAGGTCA
>NW_024076704.1:0-1788 GCF_014754425.2 Oryx dammah
AAAGTCCCCTACATACCCGCCTCCACTCGAGAGGAACACCGAGGGTGCCGCCCACATCAAAAGGAGCCCCGTTTCCTCCTAATATCTCGAGATGAGGGTTCCATTCCCTGCTTCGTCGGGAAAGGATTCCCGGCTTTCCTGGCGCATCTCAGAGGAGGCGCTCTCCACAGGAAAGTCGAGAAGAACTCCTGGGCTGGTGCCACCATTCCCAATGTGCACACAATATCTCAGTCCACTCCAGAAGAACGTGATTTCCCAACACTGCCTCGACTTGCACGTCGAGGATCGACTCACACCACAATGGCACCTGTGACAACCCTGTGGGAAACTCTCGTGGGAAAGGCGCCATAAAATGCCACCGATCATTGTATCAAGGCGACGGGAAGCCTGCCATGGCTGCTCCAGCTCATGAGGAAAGCGGACCTTCATGTCTCCACGCGAGACTAGGACAGACTCCCCTTGGTGCCTCCAGAAGTACCCCAAGATCCATGTCAGCACTGGAGAGGAATCCTCAGGTTCCGTCATAGACTCCACACGAGGACTTAGGCCCCGGTATCAACTGCAGAGAATTCCCGACAGGCCAATCGCAACTCGCATGGAGATTGGCCTTTCCTGAGGCCACAAGGGAGGGTCCCAGAGGTCAACGTCGTAACTCGAGAGGGTCCCGCCACAACTCGAGAAAATCCACGAGGTTCTCCCCTCCAGGTGAAATGAGGCCCGTTTCCGCTGAGGCGTCTCGAGGCAAATCACACCTTCCCTCTTGATCTTCGAAAGGGTCCTTCACACCCTTGCTGAAACTCAAGAAGTTCCCCTACATACCCGCCTCCACTCGAGAGGAACCCCGAGGGTCCCGCCCATATCAAGAGGAGCCCTGTTTCCTCCTCATTGCTCTAGATGAGGGTTCCATTCCCTGCTTCATCGGGAAAGGATTGCCGGCTTTCCTGGCGCATCTCGGAGGAGGCGCTCTCCAGAAGAAATTCGAGAGGAACTCCAGCAGTGGTACCACCATTCCCAATGTGCACAAAATATCTCAGTCCACTGCAGAAGAACCTGATTTCCCTCACTGCGTCGAATTGCACACCGAGGATCGACTCACACCACAGTGGCACGTGTGACAGGCCTGTGGGAAACCCTCGTGGGAAAGCCTCCATGGAATGCCGCAGATCCTTGTATCAAGGCGACAGGAAGCCTGCCGCGGCTGCTCCAGCTCGTGAGGAATGCGGACGTGCATGTCCCCACTCGAGACTGGGACAGACTCCCCTGTGGTTGCCTCTGGACATACCCCAAGATTCATGTCAGAGGTGGAGAGGAATCCTCAGGTTCCGTCATAGACTCCAGACGAGGATTTAGGCCATGGCACGGAATGCAGAGGATTCCCGACAGGCCGTTCGCAACGTGCAGGGAGACTGGCATTTCCTGAGGCCACAAGGGAGGGTCCCAGAGGTCAACGTCTTAACTCGAGAAGGTCCTGCCACAACTCTACAAAATCCACGAGGTTCTCCCCTCCAGGCTAGATGAGGCCCTTTTCCGCTGACGTGTCTCGAGGCAAATTAAACCTTCCATCTTGAACGTCGAAAGAGAGTATCACACCCTTGTTGCAACTCAAGAAGTTCCCCTACATACCCGCCTCCACTCGAGAGGAACCGCGAGGGTCCCGCCTCATCAAGAGGAGCCCCGTTTCCTCCTCATAGCTCTAGATGAGTGTTCCATTCCCTGCTTCGTCGGGAAAAGATTCCCGGCTTTCCTGGCGCATCTCTGAGGAGGCGCTCTCCACAGGAAAATCGAGAG
>NW_024076705.1:0-1788 GCF_014754425.2 Oryx dammah
ATGTGCTGTTGAAGCCTGGCTTGGAGAATTTTGAGCATTACTCTACTAGCATGTGAGATGAGTGCAATTGTGTGGTAGTTTGAGCATTCTTTGGCATTGCCTTTCTTTGGGATTGGAATGAAAACTGACTTTTCCAGT
Organism: Oryx dammah; assembly: GCF_014754425.2. Lineage (NCBI taxonomy): Eukaryota > Metazoa > Chordata > Mammalia > Artiodactyla > Bovidae > Oryx > Oryx dammah. The sequence continues at coordinate 139 of NW_024076705.1, forward strand.
CCTGTGGCCACTGCTGAGTTTTCCAAATTGGCTGGCATATTGAGTGCAGTACTTTCACAGCATCCTCTTTGAGGATTTGAAATAGCTCAACTGGAATTCCATCACATCCAGTAGCTTTGCTTGTAGTGGTGCTTCCTAAGGCCCACTTGACTTCACATTCCAGGATGTCTGGCTCTAGATGAGTGATCACTTCATCGTGATTATCTGGGTTGTGAAGATCTTTTTTATATAGTTCTCAGTATTCTTGCCACCTCTTCTTAATATCTTCTGCTTCTGTTAGGTCTCTACCACTTCTGTCCTTTATTGTGCCCATCTTTGCAGGAAATAGTCCCTTGGTATCTATAATTTTCTTGAAGAGTCTTTCCCATTCTATTGTTTTCCTCTATTTCTTTGCATTGATCACTGAGAAAGGCTTTGTTATCTCTCCTTGCTATTCTTTGGAACTCTGCATTCAAATGGGTATACCTTTTCTTTTCTCCTTTGCCTTTCACTTCTCTTCTTTTCACAGCTATTTGTAAGGCCTCTTCAGAAAATCATTTTGCCTTTCTTTCTCTTGGGATGGTCTTGATATCTGCCTCCTGTACAATGTCACAAACCTCCGTCCATAGTTCTTCAGGCACTCTATCAGATTTAATCCCTTGAATCTATTTCTCACTTTCACTGTATAATCGTAAGGGATGTGATTTAGATCATACCTTAATGGTCTAGTGGTTTCCCTTACTTTTTCAATTTAAGTCTGAATTTGGCAATAAGGAGTTTATTATCTGAGAGCTGAGCCATAGTCAGCGCCTGGTCTTGTTTTTGTGACTGTATAGAGCTTCTCCACCTTTGGCTGCAAAGAATGTAATCAATCTGATTTTGGTATTGATCATCTGGTGATGTCCATGTGTAGAGTCTTCTCTTATGTTTTTGGAAGAGGGTGTTTGCCATGACCAGTGCATTCTCTTGGCAGAACTCTATTAGCCTTTGCCCTGCTTCATTCTGTACTCCAAGGCCAAATTTGCCTGTTACTCCAGGTGTTTCTTGAATTCCTACTCTTGCATTGCAGTCCCCTAAAATGAAAAGGACATCTTTTTGGGGTGGTTAGTTCTAGCAGGTCTTGTAGGTCTTCATGGAACCATTCAAATTCAGCTTCTTCAGCATTACTGGTCGGGGCATAGACTTGGATTACTCTGAAATTGGATGGTGTGCCTTGGAAACGAAAAGGGATCATTCTGTCCTTTTTGAGATTGCATCCAATGCAGTCCGAAACTGCATTTCTGACTCTTTTGTATACTATGATGGCTACTCCATTTCTTCTAAGGGATTCTTGCCCACGGTAGTAGATATAATGGTCATCTGAGTTAAATCCACCCATTCCAGTCCATTTTAGTTCGCTGATTCCTAAAATGTCGATGTCCACTCTTGCCATCTCCTGTTTGATCACTTCCAATTTACCTTGATTCGTGGACCTAGCATTCCAAGTTCCTATGCAATATTGCTCTTTACAGCACTGGACTTTGCTTCCATCACCAGTCACATCCACAACTAGGTGGTCTTGTTTCTTTGGCTCCATCTCTTCATTCTTTCTGGAGTTATTTCTCCACTGATCTCCAGTAGCGTTTGGGCACCTGGGAAGTTCACCATTCAGTGTCCTATCTTTTTGCCTTT
>NW_024076708.1:0-1787 GCF_014754425.2 Oryx dammah
GGGACCTTCTCGAGTTACGACGGGGACCTCTGGGACCCTCCCTCTTGGCCTCAGGAAAGGCCAGTCTCCTTGCCAGTTGCGTGGGGCCTCACGGGATTCCTCTCCAGTAAGTGTCGGGGCCTAAGACCTCGTGTGGATCGAGACCGGAACCTGAGGATTCCTCTAAATTGCTGACATGGATCGTGGGGTACCACTGGAGGCTCCCCAGGGGGGTCAGTCCTCATCTCGAGTGTGGACATGCATGACCGCTTTCCTCACTAGCTGGAGCAGCCGTGGCAGGCTTCCCGGCGCCTTGATACAGGGATCTGGGGCATTCTTTGGAGGCTTTCCCGAGAGGCTTTCCGACAGGGCTGTCACACGTGCCACTGTGGTGTGAGTCGATCCTCGGCGTGCATGTCGAGGAAGTGCAGGGAAATCAGGTTCTTTTGGAGTGGACTGAGACATTTTGTGCACATTGGGAATGGTGGCAGGACCCCTGGAGTTCCTCTCGACTTTCCTGTGGAGAGTGCCTCCTCCGAGATGCGTCAGGAAAGCCGGGAATCCTTTCCCGACGAAGCAGGGAAAGGAACCCTCATCTCGAGCTATGAGGAGGAAACGGGGCTCCTCTTGATGTGGGCGGGACCCTCGGTGTTCCTCTCGAGTGGAGGCGGGTATGTCGGGGAACTTCTTGAATTGCAGCAAGGGTGTAAAGGACCGTTTCGAAGTTCAAGAGGGAAGGGGTGATTTGTCTAGAGACGCCTCAGCGGAAAAGGTCCTCATCTCGCCTGGAGGGGAGAACCTCCTGGATTTTCTCGAGATGCGACGGGACTTCTCCAGTTACGACGGGGACCTCTGGGACCCTCCCTTGTGGCCTCAGGAAAGGCCAATCTCCAGGCGATTTGCGAGTGGCCTGTCGGGATTCCTCTGCAGTCGGTGCCGGGGCCTAAGACCTCATGTGGAGCCTATGACGGAACCTGAGGATTCCCCTCCAGTGCTTACATGGATCTTGGGGTACTTCTGGAGGTTCCACCGGGGAGTCAGCCCTCGTCGCGAGTGTGGACATGCACGTCCGCTTTCCTCACAAGCTGAAGCAGTCGTGGCAGGCTTCCCTTCGACTTGATACAGGGATCTGTGGCATTCTTTGGAGGCTTTCCCGCGAGGCTTTCCCACGAGGCTTTCCAGCAGGGCTGTCACACGTTCCACGGTGTTGTGAGTCGATCCTCGGCGTGCATGTCGAAGAAGTGCAGGGAAATCAGGTTCTTCTGGTGTGGACTGAGACATTTTGTGCACATTGGGAATGCTGGCACGACCCCTCGAGTTCTTCTCGACTTTCCTGTGGAGAGCGCCTCGTCCGAGGTGTAACAGGAAAATCGGGAGTCCTTTCCCGACGAAGCAGGGAAAGGAACCCTCATCTCGAGCTATGAGGAGGAAACGGGGCTCCTCTTGATGTGGGCGGGACCCTAGGTGTTCCTCTCGAGTGGAGGCGGGTATGTCGGGGAACTTCTGGAGTTGTAGCAAGGGTATGAAGAACCCTTTCGAAGTTCAAGAGGGAAGGTGTGATTCGCCTCGAGAGGCCTCAGCGGAAAAGGGCCCCATCTCGCCTGGAGTGGAGAACCTCCTGGATTTTCTCGAGTTGCGGTGGGACCTTCTCGAGTTACGACGGGGACCTCTGGGAACGCCCCTCTTGGCCTCAGGAAAGGCCAGTCTCCTTGCGAGTTGCGTGGGGCCTCTCGGGATTCCTCTCCAGTAAGTGTCGGGGCTTAAGACCTCGTGTGGATCGAGACCGGAACCTGAGGATTCCTCTAAAG
>NW_024076709.1:0-1787 GCF_014754425.2 Oryx dammah
AAACAAGAACCCTCTATATGCTGCTTACAAGAGACCCACCTCAAAACAAGGGACACATACAGACTCAAAGTGAAGGGTTGGAAAAAGATATTCCATGCAAATAGAGACCAAAAGAAAGCAGGAGTGGCAATACTCATATCCGATAAAATAGACTTTAAAACAAAGGCTGTGAAAAGAGACAAAGAAGGCCACTACATAATGATCAAAGGATCTATCCAAGAAGAAGATATAACAATTATAAATATATATGCACCCAATATAGGAGCACCACAATATGTAGGACAAATGCTAACAAGTATGAAAGGGGAAATCAACAACAACACAATAATAGTGGGAGACTTTAATACCCCACTTACACCTATGGACAGATCAACTAAACAGAAAATTAACAAAGAAATGCAAACTTTAAATGATACATTAGACCAGTTAGACCTAATTGATATCTATAGGACATTTCACCCCAAAACAATGAATTTCACGTTTTTCTCAAGTGCTCATGGAACCTCTTCGAGGATAGATCACATCCTGGGCCATAAATATAACCTTGATAAATTCAAAAAAATCGAAATCATTCCAGGCATCTTTTCTGACCATAATGCACTAAGATTAGATCTCAATTACAGGAGGAAAACTATTAAAAATTCCAACATATGGAGGCTGAACAACACGCTTCTGAATAACCAACAAATCACAGAAGAAATCAAAAAAGAAATCAAAATATGCATAGAAACTAATGAAAATGAAAACACAACAACCCAAAACCTGTGGGACACTATAAAAGCAGTGCTAAGAGGAAAGTTCATAGCAATACAGGCATACCTCAAGAAACAAGAAAAAAGTCAAATAAATAACCTAACTCTACACCTAAAGTAACTAGAAAAGGAAGCATTGGAGAACCCCAGAGTTAGCAGAAGGAAAGAAATCTTAAAAATTAGGGCAGAAATAAATGCAAAAGAAACAAAAGAGACCATAGCAAAAATCAACAAAGCCAAAAGCTGGTTCTTTGAAAGGATAAATAAAATTGACAGACCATTAGCCAGACTCATCAAGAAGCAAAGAGAGAAAAATCAAATCAATAAAATTAGAAATGAAAATGGAGAGATCACAACAGACAACACAGAAATACAAAGGATCATAAGAGACTACTATCAGCAATTATATGCCAATAAAATGGACAACGTGGAAGAAATGGACAAATTCTTAGCAAAGTACAATTTTCCAACACTGAACCAGGAAGAAATAGATAATCTTAACAGACCCATCACAAGCACGGAAATTGAAACTGTAATCAGAAATCTTCCAGCAAACAAAAGCCCAGGTCCAGACGGCTTCACAGCTGAATTCTACCAAAAATTTCGAGAAGAGTTAACACCTATCCTACTCAAACTCTTCCAGAAAATTGCAGAGGAAGGGAAACTTCCAAACTCATTCTATGAGGCCACCATCACCCTAATACCAAAACCTGACAAAGATACTACAAAAAAGGAAAACTACAGGCCAATATCACTGATGAACATAGATGCAAAAATCCTCAACAAAATTCTAGCAATCAGAATCCAACAACACATTAAAAAGATTGTACACCATGACCAAGTGGGCTTTATCCCAGGGATGCAAAGATTCTTCAATATCCGCAAATCAATCAATGTAATTCACCACATTAACAAATTGAAAAATAAAAGCCATATGATTATCTCAATAGATGCAGAGAAGGCCTTTGACAAAATTCAACATCCATTTATGATAAAAACTCTCCAGAAAGCAGGAATAGAAGGAACATACCTCAA
>NW_024076710.1:0-1787 GCF_014754425.2 Oryx dammah
GCAAAGGATGTAGTTTTTGGCATACAATGAAAATTAACCCTTTAAGTCAAAGAAACTAGGAATTCCCTGGCAGACCAGTGGGTGGTGCTCAGTGCTTTCACTCTGGTGACCTGGGTTCAGTCCCTGGTCAGGAAACTAAGATCCTGCAGGAAGTCTCATGGTGTGTCCATAACTAAATAACACTGTCAACGCCATGCTTTCAAATATATCCAGAAGAATGTAAATAGCATAGAGTTTTTAAAAGTATTTGTTTCTATTTACTTATTGGCTGCCTGGGGTCTTAGCTGTGGCATGCAGGATCCTTTGACTGTCGGGTCTCCTGCCCTCTGGCATGTGGGATCTTAGTTCCCCAACCACGGCTCAAACCAACGTTGCCTGCATTGGAAGGCAGATTCTCAATCACTGGACCACCAGGGAAGTCCCTAGGCTTGCATTTTGATACCCACCAAGTTTGGGGAAGGACGTGGCAACCCAGTCCAGTACTTTTGCCTGGAGAATTCCGTGGATAGAGGAGCCTGGCTGGCTAAGGACCATGGGGTCGCAAAGAGCCAGACAGGACTGAGCAACTAGGCACAGCACTCACCATCAACCGTCTCAACGGAGTGTAAAACCAGCTCTTGGAAACGGTCAGGGTTCTGTTTCTGCTTTTGTTTCTCCTGCTTCATTGAGATGTAATGGAGATGTATTGTGTGACTTTAAGGGGAACACATGTTGATTTGATAAGAAAGGTATTTTTGATGTAGTATCTGGTTACAGCACTTGAGGTCACATTCATTTTTGAACTTCATTTTGCTTTAATGCAGTGGCTCTGTTTCCTTCTAAGGAATGGAAACACACATATTTCTTCTCTGAAAGCCTCCCTCCGCCTAAGAATCTGTGTGTAGTGGGCTGTTAATGCAGTGGGAGGGAAAGCTTGAGATATAATCTAGGTGGTGCAAAGGGGAAAGAGAGAGAAGAAGGGGTGTGAGGGAGGAAAGGAGAAGGAGGGGGAACAGGGTGTGACCTGACACACCTGACGTGGTTTAAGAAAGCATGAGCCCCTGCCTAAGAAAAGCTCCTGGGCTTCAGCATGAAGATCCACAGAGAGGTCCCCTGGAATCCAGCGGGTGCTGAGTCTTCAAGTGCGGGTCACTTGGGAGTAAGCTTGCTTCCTGCCCCCCATCACCCTGCCCAAACCCCCACCCCCACCCCCGCCCAGCAAGCCACCCCCTTGCCCCTGGAAGAGGACAGGGGTTTGCTGTTTGCAGCTGGAGAATTTTCTGGCATTGGAAGAGGATCCCTGGCTTTGGAGGTTCCTGACATCAGCCCGAGCTCTGTTGGAATAGTTGTGTGGACCACCGTCCCCTGCCTTTAAGCTCTTGAACCCCAAACAACTAAAGATGCAGATACACTGGAGAGAAGGAGGTGGGCCACTGGATGCCAGAGAGGGAAGTGGGGACTCTCAACACACTGAAACCTGGAAACAGCCCATGGGCAGGCCCCTGAAACCCCACCCACGTTCTTTCCTCTCTCTAGCAACTTGGTAGAAAGGTTTCTCGTTGACAGATCCTATGGGGAAAAACTGGTTCAGAAACCTGATTGGAGTCCGGTTTGGATACTATGGATTGGATTCGAATGGGCTTTGGAAGGCTTGGAATCTCCTGATCCAGCCTCACTGAGAAAGGGCTTTTGGAGAGCCAGGTAGGACTTGCACAGACACAAGACATAGGACGTGGTGCTGGTATTTCCAGAGAAATCTCTCTGGGATGTGGAGACATAGACACTCCAGCTTCACCTTCCACTGGGGC
>NW_024076711.1:0-1787 GCF_014754425.2 Oryx dammah
AAGAAAGTAGGGAAAACCGCTAGACCATTCAGGTATGACCTAAATCAAATCCCTTATGATTATACAGTGGAAGTGAGAAATAGATTTAAGGGCCTAGATCTGATAGTGCCTGTTGAACTATGGCATAAGGTTCGTGACATTGTACAGGAGACAGGGATCAAGACCATCCCCATGGAAAAGAAATGCAAAAAAGCAAAATGGCTGTCTGGGGAGGCCTTACAAATAGCTGTGAAAAGAAGAGAAGCAAAAAGCCAAGGAGAAAAGGAAAGATATAGCATCTGAATGCAGAGTTCCAAAGAATAGCAAGAAGAGATAAGAAAGCCTTCCTCAGCGATCGATGCAAAGAAATAGAGGAAAACAATAGGATGGGAAAGACTAGAGATCTCTTCAAGAAAATTAGAGATACCAAGGGAATATTTCATCAAAGATGGGCTCGATAAAGGACAGAAATGGTCTGGACCTAACAGAAGGAGAAGATATTAAGAAGAGTTGGCAAGAATATGCAGAAGAACTGTACAAAAAAGATCTTCATGACCCAGATATTCACGATGGTGTGATCACTCATCTAGAGCCAGACATCTTGGAATGTGAAGTCAAGTGGGCCTTAGGAAGCATCACTACAAACAAATCTAGTGGAGATGGCATTCCAGTTGAGCTATTTCAAATCCTGAAAGATGATGCTGTGAAAGTGCTGCACTCAATATGCCAGCAAATTGGGAAAACTCAGCAGTGGCCACAGGACTGGAAAAGGTCCATTTTCATTCCCATCCCAAAGAAAGGCAATGCCAAAGAATGCTCAAACTACTGCACAGTTGCACTCATCTCACACGCTAGTAAAGTAATGCTCAAAATTCTCCAAGCCAGGCTTCAACAATACATGAACCGTGAACTTCCTGATGTTGAAGCTGGTTTTAGAAAAGGCAGAGGAACCAGAGATCAAAATGCCAACATCCGCTGGATCATGGAAAAAGCAGAGAGTTCCAGAAAAACATCTATTTCTGCTTTATTGACTACGCCAAAGCCTTTGACTGTGTGGATCCCAATAAACTGTGGAAAATTCTTCAAGAGATGGGAATATCAGATCACCTAACCTGCCTCTTGAGAAATATGTAGGCAGGCCAGGAAGCAACAGTTAGAACTGGACATGGAATGACAGACTGGTTCCAAATAGGAAAAGGAGTACGTCAAAGCTGTATATTGTCACCTGGCTTATTTAACTTATATGCAGAGTACATCATGAGAAATGCTGGACCAGAAGAAACACAAGCTGGAATCAAGATTGCTGGGAGAAATATCAATAACCTCAGATATGCAGATGACATCACCCTTATGGCAGAAAGTGAAGAGGAACTAAAATGCCTCTTGATGAAAGTGAAAGAGGAGAGTGAAAAAGTTGGCTTAAAGCTCAACATTAAGAAAACGAAGATCACGGCATCCGATCCCATCACTCCGTGGGAAATAGATGGGGAAACAGTGGAAACAGTGTCAGGCTTTATTTTGGGGGGCTCCAAAATCACTGCAGATGGTGATTGCAGCCATGAAATTAAAAGATGCTTACTCCTTGGAAGAAAAGTTGTGACCAACCTAGATAGCATATTCAAAAGCAGAGACATTACTTTGCCGACTAAGGTCCATCTAGTCAAGGCTATGGTTATTCCAGTGGTCATGTATGGATGTGAGAGTTAGAATGCAAAGAAGGCTGAGCACCGAAAATTGATGCTTTTGAAGTGTGGTGTTGGAGAAGACTCTTGAGAGTCCCTTGGACTGCAAGGAGATCCAACCAGTCC
>NW_024076712.1:0-1787 GCF_014754425.2 Oryx dammah
AAGAAAGTAGGGAAAACCGCTAGACCATTCAGGTATGACCTAAATCAAATCCCTTATGATTATACAGTGGAAGTGAGAAATAGATTTAAGGGCCTAGATCTGATAGTGCCTGTTGAACTATGGCATAAGGTTCGTGACATTGTACAGGAGACAGGGATCAAGACCATCCCCATGGAAAAGAAATGCAAAAAAGCAAAATGGCTGTCTGGGGAGGCCTTACAAATAGCTGTGAAAAGAAGAGAAGCAAAAAGCCAAGGAGAAAAGGAAAGATATAGCATCTGAATGCAGAGTTCCAAAGAATAGCAAGAAGAGATAAGAAAGCCTTCCTCAGCGATCGATGCAAAGAAATAGAGGAAAACAATAGGATGGGAAAGACTAGAGATCTCTTCAAGAAAATTAGAGATACCAAGGGAATATTTCATCAAAGATGGGCTCGATAAAGGACAGAAATGGTCTGGACCTAACAGAAGGAGAAGATATTAAGAAGAGTTGGCAAGAATATGCAGAAGAACTGTACAAAAAAGATCTTCATGACCCAGATATTCACGATGGTGTGATCACTCATCTAGAGCCAGACATCTTGGAATGTGAAGTCAAGTGGGCCTTAGGAAGCATCACTACAAACAAATCTAGTGGAGATGGCATTCCAGTGGAGCTATTTCAAATCCTGAAAGATGATGCTGTGAAAGTGCTGCACTCAATATGCCAGCAAATTGGGAAAACTCAGCAGTGGCCACAGGACTGGAAAAGGTCCATTTTCATTCCCATCCCAAAGAAAGGCAATGCCAAAGAATGCTCAAACTACTGCACAGTTGCACTCATCTCACACGCTAGTAAAGTAATGCTCAAAATTCTCCAAGCCAGGCTTCAACAATACATGAACCGTGAACTTCCTGATGTTGAAGCTGGTTTTAGAAAAGGCAGAGGAACCAGAGATCAAAATGCCAACATCCGCTGGATCATGGAAAAAGCAGAGAGTTCCAGAAAAACATCTATTTCTGCTTTATTGACTACGCCAAAGCCTTTGACTGTGTGGATCCCAATAAACTGTGGAAAATTCTTCAAGAGATGGGAATATCAGATCACCTAACCTGCCTCTTGAGAAATATGTAGGCAGGCCAGGAAGCAACAGTTAGAACTGGACATGGAATGACAGACTGGTTCCAAATAGGAAAAGGAGTACGTCAAAGCTGTATATTGTCACCTGGCTTATTTAACTTATATGCAGAGTACATCATGAGAAATGCTGGACCAGAAGAAACACAAGCTGGAATCAAGATTGCTGGGAGAAATATCAATAACCTCAGATATGCAGATGACATCACCCTTATGGCAGAAAGTGAAGAGGAACTAAAATGCCTCTTGATGAAAGTGAAAGAGGAGAGTGAAAAAGTTGGCTTAAAGCTCAACATTAAGAAAACGAAGATCACGGCATCCGATCCCATCACTCCGTGGGAAATAGATGGGGAAACAGTGGAAACAGTGTCAGGCTTTATTTTGGGGGGCTCCAAAATCACTGCAGATGGTGATTGCAGCCATGAAATTAAAAGATGCTTACTCCTTGGAAGAAAAGTTGTGACCAACCTAGATAGCATATTCAAAAGCAGAGACATTACTTTGCCGACTAAGGTCCATCTAGTCAAGGCTATGGTTATTCCAGTGGTCATGTATGGATGTGAGAGTTAGAATGCAAAGAAGGCTGAGCACCGAAAATTGATGCTTTTGAAGTGTGGTGTTGGAGAAGACTCTTGAGAGTCCCTTGGACTGCAAGGAGATCCAACCAGTCC
>NW_024076715.1:0-1786 GCF_014754425.2 Oryx dammah
TGTATCAAGGCGCCGGGAAGCCTGCCACGGCTGCTCCAATTCGTGAGGAAAGCAGACATGCATGTCCCCACGTGAGACGTGGACTGACTCCCCTGTGGAGCCTCCAGAAGGACCCCAAGATCCATGTCAGCCCTGGAGAGGAATCCTCAGATTCCTTCATAGATTCCACACGAGGTTTTAGGCTCCTGCACCGACTGCAGAGGAATCCCGACAGGCCCCTCCCAAGTCGCATGGAGACTGGCCTGTCCTGAGGCCACATGGGAGGGTCCCAGAGATCCCCGTCGTAACTCGAGAAGGTCCCACCACAACTCGAGAAAATCCAGGAGGTTCCCCCCTCTAGGCGAGATGAGGCCCTTTTCCTCTGAGCCTCCCGAGGGTAATCAACCCTTCCCTCTTTAACTTCGAAAGGGTCCTTCACACCCTTGCTGCATCTCAAGAAGTTCCCCAACATACCCGCCTGCACTCAAGTGGAACACCCAGGGTCCGGCCCACATCAAGAGGAGCCCCGTTTCCTCCTCAAAGCTCGAGATGAGGGTTCCTTTCCCTGCTTCCTCGGGAAAGGATTCCCAGCTTTGCTGTCGCATCTCGGAGACGGCGCTCAACACAGGAAAGTCGAGAGGAACTCCAGGGGTCGTGCCACCATTTCCAATGTGCACAAAATGTCTCAGTCCTCTCCAGAAGAACCTGATTTCCCCGCACTTCCTCGTCATGCACGCCGAGGATCGACTCACACCACAGTGGCACGTGTGACAGCCCTGTCGGAAAGCCTCGTGGGAAAGCCTCCGAAGAATGCCACAGATCCCTGTATCAAGGCGCCGGGAAGCCTGCCTCGGCTGCTGCAGCTCGTGAGGAAAGCGGACGTGCATGTCCCCACTCGAGACGAGGACTGACTCCACTCCGCTGTGGATCCCCCAGAAGGACTCCAAGTTCAATGTCAGCACTGGAGAGGAATCCTCAGGTTCCCTAATAGACTCCACACGAGGTCTTAGGCCCCGGCACCGACTGCAGAGGAATCCCGACAGGCCCCTCGCAACTCGCATGGAGACTGGCCTGTCCTGAGGCCACAAGGGAGGGTCCCAGAGGTCCCCGTCGTAACTCGAGAAGGTCCCGCCGCAACTCGAGAAAATCCAGGATTTTCTCCCCTCCAGGCGAGATGAGGCCCTTTTCCGCTGAGGCGTCTCAAGGCAAATCACCCCTTCCCTCTTGAACTTCGAAAGGGTCCTTCACACCCTTGCTGCAACTCAAGAAGTTCCCCGACATATGCGCCTCCACTCGAGAGGAACACGGAGGGTCCCGCCCACATCAAGAGGAGCCCCGTTTCCTCCTCAAAACTGGAGATGAGGGTTCCTTTCCTGCTTCGTCGGGAAAGGGTTCCCGGCTTTGCTGTCGTATCTCGGAGGGGTTGCTCTCCACAGGAAAGTCGAGAGGAACTCCAGGGGTCGTGCCACCATTCCTAATGGCATTAAAATGTCTCAGTCCACTCCAGAAGAACCTGAGTTCCCTGCACTTCCTAAACATGCATGCCGAGGATCGACTCACACCACAGTGGCACGTGTTACAGCCCTCTCGGAAAGCCTCGTCGGAAAGCCTCCAAAGAATGCCACAGATCACTCTATCAAGGCCCCGGGAAGCTGCCACGGCTGCTCCAGCTCGTGAGGAAAGCGGACGTTCATGTCCCAACTCGAGACGAATACTGACTCCCCTCTGGAGCCTCCAAAAGGACCCCAAGTTCCATGTCACCACTGGAGAGGAATCCTCAGGTTCCGTCATAGACTCCACACGAGGT
>NW_024076716.1:0-1786 GCF_014754425.2 Oryx dammah
CAGGCCATACAGTAACTGAAGATGAACTAATGCTTTTTTGTTAATCACTGAGGATTCCAGGGAAACCTCTTATCAAACCTCCGACTGTCTGTCTACCATGACAAATTCAGGTACCGAGTATGAAAAGACAGTATAAATATGACTCATCCCCAGTGAGGTTTCTACACAGGAGCTTTAACTCTTGCCTGAGAGCATAGCTTCTAGACACCAATGCCCGCCACCCCTCTGTTATCATCTGATTCAGTACTCACTGAGCATATGCAATGGCTGGTTTGGGACCACAGAGAAAAAACAAAGATGAGGTTCTGCTCTCATGCAGCTCAAAGCCTATAGGGAGACTGACAGATAAACAAAACTTGCAGTCAAATATGGCAAGTGCTGTAACAGACAACTCTCCAAGAACAGCCCTGGCACCAAAGATGGGAGAGGGCTCTGTGGCTTCATGGTCTGATGAGGTCCCGAGGTCTCACTGCAGGGAGACTTCTGAGTGGCTGTTGAAACATAGTTAGGAATTCTCTAGGGAAACTGTAGTGGGTTTAATGATGACCTCCAAGAAGATCTGTCTGTGCGTCAAACCTTGGAACAGGTAAATATGAGCAAGACACAGAATATCATGTTTTGGTCCTTCTATCTGCTCCTTTTCCTTACATTCTGAGCTCAGTAGCTAGCACCATCATCCAACTACTCAAGCCAGAAAACTGGAACTTAAAACTGGCCTCTCCTTCTCCCTGGGCCTTACCTCCAATTAATTATCCGGTTGAATCTATTTCTCTCAAATCACTCCACTTCTCCCCATGCCACCAACTTAATCCAAGCCATCTTGTTCCTGTAACAACAGCTGCCTAAGTTGACCCCCCTACAGTTTGTCTAGCCTCCCTCCAGTCTGTTCCCCTGACTAGTTACAAGGATAAAACTTCTAAATCTGAAATTTTAAAAATGTAACTTCTTCCTTAAAATACTTTCATGTCTCGTCAACACTCTTAAGAATAAAGATAAAAATTCACACAGTTTGCAACAGCCCTTCATGATCTGACATCAACCTAACTCGACACTGTAACTGGGTAGATCTCCTCCATCTCAGGTTTGATCTGTGGGTCAGGAAGATTCCACTCCAGTATTCTTGCCTGGAAAATGCCATGGATGGAGGAGGCTGGTGGGCTACAGTCTATGAGGTTGCAAAGAAAGGGTCAGACACAACTGAGAAACTTCACTTTCACTTTCACTATCTTTCCTCCTCCATCTCTAGACTCCAGCTATTTTAAAGCACTTTCTCAAAAACATCACACTGCTTTCCTACTGCAGGGTGGGGCTGCACTTCTAATAAAGTCTTCTTAACCTTCAAGTCTCCTTGGGGAGTACTCTTCTAATCCGAGTGCCTCTCACTATACACTATCAAATAATCTCTATTACAGACATTAACAGCATTTAATTTAATTATGTAACAACTTGTTCAGTCTTTGCATTCTCAGCAATACTTCACAAGGGAAGAAATTTTAAAAAGAGGGAAGAAGTAAAAAGAAAATGAAAAGGAGGAAGACCTGGCTTGGTGTCTTCTGGGGCTTGAAGCCTCTCACAGATCGGGTTCCAAAGAGAGCTAAAAAAAGGCAGAAGTTATGGTCATTCTGCAGGTTTATTTGAGCTATTATTGAGAGAAATAGGAGCTGTAGAGTTAAAACGAGGTCATTTGATCAATTAGGATGATCACCAAGGCCTCACAGAGAAACACCCCTGCCCCCACTATATCTGGCTTTCCCTGTGGTTCAGATGATAAAAAATCTGCCTGCAA
>NW_024076717.1:0-1786 GCF_014754425.2 Oryx dammah
GGGTCAGAATAATATTCTGATGAACCTATCGAATGTCAGTTGACAAAACAATATACCTGGGTACAAGCCTGAGTGTCTTACAAGTGTAAGAATCCCCGGTGTAGTCCAGGCCACTCATTTGAAGATGAAGAAATTAACATATGTAATTGACACATGGAAATACCTGCAAGTTTACTCACAAACAAAATGAGAAAATTGAAGCAACAGAGTTCCCATCGTACTCATGCCCACGCTCCATCGTGTCCAACTCTCTGTGACCCCATAGACTGTAGCCCACCAGGCTCCTTGTCCATGGGATTCTCCAGGCAAGAATAATGGGGCCCGTTACCATTTCCTCCTCCAGGGAAACTTCCAAACCCAGGGATCAAACTTGACTCTCCTGTGTTTCCTTTGCAAGCAGATTCTTTACTTGCTGAGCCCCCGGGACAGCAGAGTTTCCTTATAGCCCACTAATACACAGAGGTTTTTTAGACTGTGAGCAAATGGATTTATCTTGAATCCCAGTTTTTAATTTGCAAGTATTTAGTTTCTAAGTTTCAAAACTCATTCACAGTCTCATTTCTAGGAGTTCAAACGTGGGAGGAGGGGGAATTATACAGTTTTCTTCTTAGCATTGCTATCATAAAGCTAATACATAAAAACACCAATAAGACCATCTGTCATAGAAGGACATCCCATAAAAGACCATCTGTAGAGACTGTAACAGCCGGTGATGATGCAGAAGAGGCCGTAAATGGCCACACTCAGAATACATGCGTGGGGCACTGGGAATCAGGGCCTCACAGGGAAAGTAGCAGCGCAGTCAGTGTGACGCGTCCTCAGAACGCTGTCTCCTGCTCCAGATTCCCCCTTATCAGTGACATTGGGAGTGTCTGTCCTAGGATTTCATCTTATAGCAACAAGTTGAAACAACAGAAAAGCTGTTGGACATAAGTGACTCAAAATAATGAAAAATTTTAAATAAGAAACAATGGTATGTATTTGTATTACTTTACCTTCGTTTTGAAACTGACATGTAGTGAATGCTTAAAAGATATTACTTAAATAAATATAGATGTATACTGAGTATCAATTTAATGACAGTATTACGTAGCAACATAAACTTGATTAGAGAAATATTTATTGAAAAATTTTACAAATAGATCAAGCAAGAAAAAGGAATAAAATTAGGATGTAAGCTGTAAATGCAGTATGGAAAAAAGTTTGAACAGAAGAAATTAACGAGAGAAGTCTACTGAAAGCGAGCATGCGTGGATGAGAGCATGAGCAGCGGGCAGTCCAGCTTCTACATGTAACTCTATTTAGCCATCCTGTTGTTGCATATGTGTGTGCATATAGACACATTTGTATCTTTAGGTGCTTTGCTGTGCTGTGCTTAGTCGCTCAGCCAAGTCCGACTCCTTGCAACCCCAGAGACTGTAGCCCGCCAGGCTCCTCTGTCCATGGCATCCTCTGAGCAAGACTACAGGAGTAGGTAGCTTATCCCTTCTCAAGGGAATTTTCCCAACCCAGGAATTGAACCAGGGTCCTCTGCATGGCAGGTGGATTCTTCACCAGCTGAGCTACCAGGGAAGCCCTGTGTATTTATTCATATGGATGCATTATGTGTACCTAAATAAAGGGGCTTCCCTGGTAGCTCAGACAGTAAAGAATCTGCCTGCAATGTACAAGACCCGGGTTCGATCCCTGGGTCAGGAAGATCCCCTGGAGAAGGAAATGGCAACCCACTCCAGTATTCTTGCCTGGAGAATCCAGAGGACAGAGGAGCCTGGTGGGCTACAGTCCA
>NW_024076718.1:0-1786 GCF_014754425.2 Oryx dammah
GAGGCAATATAGTAGCCCATACACAAGTGGCCTTGGGGAAAAGGCTCCTAGACCACGAAATTGCTGGGCTCACCCTCTTCTGGGTTATTCTCTGAGATACCCTTTCCTTGGGTGGGAGTGGACAAGGCCTCTGAAGGCGGAGCTCAGGAGCACAGGGGCCAGGCCCTTAGAGAGAAGGCCTCCAATAGCAGTTGTACGCTGGAGTCCCGGAAGCACTGGCCAAAGTCAGTCATGAGCTCAGAAGGCTGATGGGCCCAGGAGGAGGAGCTGGCTGAGAGTGGCGGCAGTGCTCACCACCTGCGGGTCTAGCCCTGCACAAACTGCCTCTGATTTTCAGGGTCTGACTCCTCAGAGATAGAGGCAATGAAGGCCATTTGTCTTCTGACAGTGGCCTTGATCTGAGGCCTCAGTAACCTACCACCCTCATCCCTGACTTCTAAGGAACAAATCAAAAAGAATCCCCTTACCCTTCAGGATCTGGTAGAATCACCTTAAAAATGCCCAAATGCCTAACACCATGGGTCAGTCTACCAGGGAGGTGGGAGAGGTGCTGACTCCACTCATCTAACCTCACTTCCCCAGGTGAGAAGTGGGGAGAGCAGGGACCTTGTGAATCAAACAGTTACTCTTATTTATAAAGCTTCCTGAGAAGCCATGAAATGCTTAGGGCTAGTTTGTGGATTCAGACCAGGTTTGAGCTAAAATACCACTCTTATCACATGATCCAGGCCTCACTTCCAAGGGACGGAGGAGCCTCACGCTGTGGGAGAAAAAGGTCTGCATGTGGGAAGGGCTCGGCCACACGGAAGAAGGGGCTGGAGAGTCAATCCTCGGGCTTGTTAAGGCCACAAGGCCCCAGACAGTGAAGCTGGAAGTTTACCAAGACTCAAGCCCTCGAGTTTCCCAAACTTCCACTCTCTACTGCTGTTAGGTCTCCCAAAGTTACAGGGACCAGGACGGGACAGAGCCTGGCACTTCCCACCTCAGGTGTTACAAGGAGAATGACAAGGACCAGCTCTGCTGAGTGAAGGGCTGATGCAGGAGAGGGCTTTAGGATCCAGGGTGAAGGTCAGTTAGCACAGTCAGCCGCAGCTGCTGTGGAATCAGGGGTGATGGCACAGACTGCTCATCACAGCATCTCTAACAGGTCGCCTATGTTGCCCAAGTTCAGTCTTTAATGTCATTCTGGTCCAAGTGCCTCTTGCTCCAACAGAGAAAGGTAGTATACCTAAAGCTATGGAGGCAGCAAAACCAGAGAGGTATAGAGTCGAGGGGATGGACATTGGTAGTGGAGGGAAGGGAAGATCCATGAGTCTCAGCCCCAGGAGAGAAGCCTGGGAAGGAGCCATGAGACACTGGAACGAGGGGATCCTGGCTGGGAAAAAAGTACATAGTAGAAGAGGAGGCAGATGATCCTGAAGGGAAGAAAAGAAGACAGGTTATTCTGAAAAGAGCAGACCTGCAGGGAAGCACCGAGGCCTCAGACAGGAGCCACAGGCACCAAGCTCCCGAGGTCCAGGGGGCCCTGGCTGGGGGAGCACGTGCAGCCTGGAGGGGGTGCTGCTGTGGAAACTCTGCAAGTGCTCAGGGGGCTTTTGCAGACCCCTGGGATTTCCCTCTGCAAGGAGGAGCTCCAGACAGGGGAAAGGGGCCCCAGGATTTCCCTCCCTAGCCCTGGTTCCCCATTTTCATCTGCTGTCTTGTCTACAGGAGACCAGTTCCCAGCTGCTACAGGAGTCCTCCCTTATCTGCAGGGGATAAATCCCAAGACCCCCAGTGGATGCTT
>NW_024076720.1:0-1783 GCF_014754425.2 Oryx dammah
ACAGTCCTCCCCCAAGGGTTTAGAGACAGTCCCCATTTTTCTGGCCAGGCTCTGGCCCGGGATCTGGCCACATGCCCTTTGGCCCCTAGTGTCCTCTTACAGTATGTGGATGACCTTCTGCTCTGCAGCCCCTCACAAGCTCTCTCTCAGATACATACCACTACTCTTCTTAACTTCCTTAGCTCTAAAGGATACCAAGCATCTCAAGAAAAAGCCCAACTCACCCAGACCTCTATAACTTACCTAGGTCTAAAGATTATCCCAACAACCAAGGCTCTAACTACTGACAGACTCAGCCTTCTCCGAGACCTCTGCCCCTCTTCCACTGGGGAACAAATCTTGTCCTTTTTTGGGTTAACAGGATTCTTCTGGCACTGGGTCCCCAACTATGCTTCACTGGCTAAACCCCTCTACACAACCACAAAAGACACCTCTACTGGACCACTCTCTTCAGAAACAGAAGTCCAAAAGGCTTTCTGCAACCTCCACTCAGCTTTGCTGTCCTCTTCCCCACTCTTCCTGCCCAATCCCAACCTCCCCTATCACCTGTATACTGATGAAAAAGGGGGCATAGTCTTTGGAGCCCTCACACAGCCTGCAGGCCCTGAAATGCTGCCAGTGGCATTTATCTCCAAACAGTTAGACCCCACTGCCCGGGGATGGTTCCCCTGCCTACGCACCCTAGCAGCAGCAGCTTCTCTATACACAAATGCAAAAAAAAAATAATTCTAGATCAACCCCTAACTATATTCTCACCACACCGCCTGGCTGACCTCCTGGCTTCCAAATTCCTGTCAGACCTTAATGACTCTCGGCTCCAACAATTCCACCTGGTCTTTCTGGATAACCCCCAGGTTACTTCGGGCTGCAGCTCCCAGCTAAACCCCCTATCTTCTCTCCCCTCGCTTCCAATCTATCCTTCAGGCAAAGACACAGGACCTCACTCATGCATAGAGGTCCTAGACACTCTCACCCAACCGCCCCCAAACCTTTTTGCTACTCCACTACAAAACCCAGACCTCACGCTATTTGTAGATGGCAGTTCAAAACCATACCCTACCGGTCGCCGGGCCGCTGCATATGCAGTTGTGACCACCAACGACATCCTTGAGGCTCACCCGCTGCCAGAGGGAACCACCTCCCAAAAGGCAGAACTAATAGCACTCACTAGAGCCTTATACCTGGCAACGGGAAAACAGGTTAACATGCTTTTTTGATTGCACATTCACATTCAGCTATTTGGAGAGAAAGGGGATTCCTCACCACCCAGGGATCACCCATCTCTAATGCCCCCCTAATCGCCAAGCTCCTGGAGGCCATCTCACAGCCCACTCAGGTAGCCATCTTACACTGCAAAGGACATCAGACGACTCACGACACGGATTCCCTAGGCAACAATAAGGCTAACCAGATGGCCAGACAGAGAGCCTTACAGCAGGGGCCTCTGTCTATACTATTTCTTAAGATCCCCCTTACACCTAACTACTCAAAGGCCAAAATGGAGGTCCTCCTCTCACAGGAAGGCACTTCCAAACACCCCTCGGGATGGATCACGCTCCACGACAAACTAGTCCTACCCAAAAAACAAGCAATGTCCATTATCACCCAGATCCATGACTCTTTACACATTGGGCCCGGCACACTCTTGACCTTCCTTAGCCCTCTCTTTTCCCCGTTACACCTCCAACCTACCATTCAGGCAGTCCATCATCACTGCCTAATCTGTGCCAAGACCTCTCCTCAAGGAGGACTCAGGCCACCACCAAAAAAAAAAAAAAAAAAA
>NW_024076721.1:0-1783 GCF_014754425.2 Oryx dammah
CAGACTAGTTTCAGGGAATTGGGGAGGTGGCTTTGGCATGTACACTTGGGGTATATAAGGTTTTCAGAAAAACTGGTCGGGATCCTTGGCTAAGAGGAGACTCTGCCTTGGGCCCACCGGTGTAATAAACTGCACTCCACTATCTACATTGTCCTTCTGAGTGAGTTTGTTTCCCAGAACTCATGGCCCCAATATTTGGTGCATGGGCCAAGAAACTCCTCACTTTGAGGAGACAAGTCCCATTGGGGACTACTCCGAGGCCTTGTGGCTCAAATCCTCTAGAGGTGGGAAAGCGCCTCGCCCATCTGGAAGGATTCTGCTTCTCAATGCCCGGACCTTTCATGTGAGCAGGTAGTGGACGGCAGCAGGGGAACTGAGCACTAAATGAGGAGGAACCCACGTGGTAGGGTGGAAGAGGGGGCCTGATCCGCCCCCCCGGGAGGGATTAGAAGGGGCACAGACCCACAGGAGCCTGGAATAGGCAGGTGGCAACGATTGCTTGGTACACAGGTTGATGAGCGTGTTAGGGCTTAGGAAGGAAAGTTGTGAAGGGCATTTAGGAGGTGGTACCCATGCCATCTTGGGGAAAATCATTACGAAGCCAATTGCCAGGGGATTTTTAGGAGAAGAAACTTGGTTTTTATGTGCTCGTATTCTGCCCTCCCCAAGAAGGAATCCCATCTGCTATGAAATTCTGGACACCCTCGGAATTCTCAGCATAGAAGGAGGAGGATACATAAGTCAGTACGAATTGGCTTTTCTGGAGATGGCCTGGGACATGGGATATTTAACCCATCTGTATTTTTATCCGCACCTGATCAAGCCCACAAGGCAGAATGGACTTCAAAAGTTAAGGGGAAAACAGTCTTGGATCACGTGGTGTTCTGGTTGGGCTGTGCTGACCGGCAGGTGAAGACAGGCTGACCCCCCTTCTCCCTCTGGGATCTGGATGGTAAGGCTCTTCTCACCCCAGTTAGGAAGGAGGCAGAATGGCAATTTAACTGTCATTGAGTGGAAATATCAGAAGTACATAGGGTACTGAGAACTTCGTAGACAGAATGAAAAGGAAAGTAGAAGAAGGTCTGAGAAGGTAAGCAAGATGGGGGAAAGTGAATCTAAGGCAACTGTATTGGAGTGCATGATTAAAAATTTAAAGAAGGGATTTGGAGGAGACTATGGGATGAAAATGAAGCCTAATCACCTCCACATACTCTGTGAGGTCGAACGGCCCCCTGTGGGAGTAGGATGGCCACCAGAGAACACCAGGAACTTAAAAATAGTGGAAGCAGTCTATACAGCAGTCACAGGAGCGCCAGAACACCTGGATCAATATCCATATACTGACTCATGGCTAGGCTTAGCTCAAGACCCTCCTACTTCCACAAGGTTCTGTATCCAGAAGGGAAAGGGAAAAGTACTAATGGCACAAAAATTGACTGATGATAAAAAAAGGAAATTCCACAGGATTTGGATGGGGATGACCTGACCCCTCCCCCATACTGGATAATGACACACCTGCCTCCCAGTGCTCCACCAGGACTGGAGGCCGCCTTACTGCCCAATCCAGGGCCAGGTGAAGTTCCTGCAGCAGCCACTGCTCTTCCACCAGCTCTCCAGGAGTTCGTAGAGCCGCCGTTTCGGCAGGCTCCAATTCCAGCAATGGAGACCTCTGGTCAATGCCCCCAGAATTCCACCTCAGCTGGACCTCCTAGATTGTATCCACCTCTCCTGGTGAGTACTGATGGGGAGGGGGAAGAAAACACAGCCATTAGTGAGAGGGTGC
>NW_024076722.1:0-1783 GCF_014754425.2 Oryx dammah
CAGACTAGTTTCAGGGAATTGGGGAGGTGGCTTTGGCATGTACACTTGGGGTATATAAGGTTTTCAGAAAAACTGGTCGGGATCCTTGGCTAAGAGGAGACTCTGCCTTGGGCCCACCGGTGTAATAAACTGCACTCCACTATCTACATTGTCCTTCTGAGTGAGTTTGTTTCCCAGAACTCATGGCCCCAATATTTGGTGCATGGGCCAGGAAACTCCTCACTTTGAGGAGACAAGTCCCATTGGGGACTACTCCGAGGCCTTGTGGCTCAAATCCTCTAGAGGTGGGAAAGCGCCTCGCCCATCTGGAAGGATTCTGCTTCTCAATGCCCGGACCTTTCATGTGAGCAGGTAGTGGACGGCAGCAGGGGAACTGAGCACTAAATGAGGAGGAACCCACCTGGTAGGGTGGAAGAGGGGGCCTGATCCCCCCCCCCGGGAGGGATTAGAAGGGGCACAGACCCACAGGAGACTGAAATAGGCAGGTGGCAATGATTGCTTGGTACACAGGTTGATGAGCGTGTTAGGGCTTAGGAAGGAAAGTTGTGAAGGGCATTTAGGAGGTGGTACCCATGCCATCTTGGGGAAAATCATTACGAAGCCAATTGCCAGGGGATTTTTAGGAGAAGAAACTTGGTTTTTATGTGCTCGTATTCTGCCCTCCCCAAGAAGGAATCCCATCTGCTATGAAATTCTGGACACCCTCGGAATTCTCAGCATAGAAGGAGGAGGATACATAAGTCAGTACGAATTGGCTTTTCTGGAGATGGCCTGGGACATGGGATATTTAACCCATCTGTATTTTTATCTGCACCTGATCAAGCCCACAAGGCAGAATGGACTTCAAAAGTTAAGGGAGAAACAGTCTTGGATCACGTGGTGTTCTGGTTTGGCTGTGCTGACCGGCAGGTGAAGACAGGCTGACCCCCCTTCTCCCTCTGGGATCTGGATGGTAAGGCTCTTCTCACCCCAGTTAGGAAGGAGGCAGAATGGCAATTTAACTGTCATTGAGTGGAAATATCAGAAGTACATAGGGTACTGAGAACTTCGTAGACAGAATGAAAAGGAAAGTAGAAGAAGGTCTGAGAAGGTAAGCAAGATAGGGGAAAGTGAATCTAAGGCAACTGTATTGGAGTGCATGATTAAAAATTTAAAGAAGGGATTTGGAGGAGACTATGGGATGAAAATGAAGCCTAATCACCTCCACATACTCTGTGAGGTCGAACGGCCCCCTGTGGGAGTAGGATGGCCACCAGAGAACACCAGGAACTTAAAAATAGTGGAAGCAGTCTATACAGCAGTCACAGGAGCGCCAGAACACCTGGATCAATATCCATATACTGACTCATGGCTAGGCTTAGCTCAAGACCCTCCTACTTCCACAAGGTTCTGTATCCAGAAGGGAAAGGGAAAAGTACTAATGGCACAAAAATTGACTGATGATAAAAAAAGGAAATTCCACAGGATTTGGATGGGGATGACCTGACCCCTCCCCCATACTGGATAATGACACACCTGCCTCCCAGTGCTCCACCAGGACTGGAGGCCGCCTTACTGCCCAATCCAGGGCCAGGTGAAGTTCCTGCAGCAGCCACTGCTCTTCCACCAGCTCTCCAGGAGTTCGTAGAGCCGCCGTTTCGGCAGGCTCCAATTCCAGCAATGGAGACCTCTGGTCAATGCCCCCAGAATTCCACCTCAGCTGGACCTCCTAGATTGTATCCACCTCTCCTGGTGAGTACTGATGGGGAGGGGGAAGAAAACACAGCCATTAGTGAGAGGGTGC
>NW_024076723.1:0-1783 GCF_014754425.2 Oryx dammah
GACTCTCCCTCAGGGTCTCCACCTAACATCCCTGCAGGTCCTAGTGGCCCGTCTTCATGCAGACAGCCCACTCCTCACACCAGGACCCCGGCCTCTCTAAGACCCAGATGCGGAAGCTGGGACACACCACATTTGCTCCTCTCACCTGGGGGTCTCCCAGGCCTGGAGGCAGGGGCGGGTTTTGCTGGGGTTGCCTCTGTTCTGGGGTCCGGGGCCCCCCAAATCCTCCCTCAGAGTCCTCATGTTCACTTTGGTCCTATGTAACCCTCCCCTCTGCCCACCTGGGTGCCCACCCCTATCCCAGGCTCCCAGTCTCTCTGGGACCCAGATGAGGAAGTCGGCACAGGCTGCTTATGTAGCCCTGCGGCCTCCCACAGTGAGAACAGGACCAGGTTCTCTGGGACACTCCACGCTCACCCGTATTCTGGAGTCCAGGGTCCCCTCAGCACACCCTCAGGGTCCTCGCTTTCTGACCCAGTAGTCCCTAGGCTTCTCATCTGCCCACCTGAGCCCCCCTCCCACCCCCATTGCAACAAGTCCCAGTCTGGCTGAGACCTAATGCGAATGTCAGGACGCCCTGCCACGTGCCCATCCGCCTGGGGCCTCCCAGGCCTGACGGCAGGGCTGGGCTTCTCTGGACACCCCACTTTCCTACTCCCCACTTTTCAGGGCTCCAAGAGCCCTTCACTCCTGCCTCTGCTCCTCATCTTGGCTCCCTTCAGGACCTGGGCTCCTCCTTCTGCCCACTTGAATTTTCTGCCCTGAGACTCAGGCCCTCCCCTACTGGTCCCCATTGCAACAAGCCCACTCGGGGTCTCCCAGGAAGGATGCAAATCCTGTGGGGTCTTAGTCCTCCCTCAGGCTCCTCCCCTGACCCCTCCATAGGGCTGGCTTCCTCTCTGCCGGAGTGGACCCTCCTCCCAGACCCAGGCCCGCACTTTCTCAGACCTGTGAGGCAGACAGAAGTCGGGTGACATCACACTGGCACCCGTAGCTCAGGGACTGCCAGGGCTGAGCTGGGAGTGGAGCTGGATTCTCTGGAGCCCCTGGGCAGAGGCCCCTCTCCAGAACTCACTCCTGAGGGTCCTCACTTGGGAGTCCTTGAGGAAATGCTGGCTGCAACGGGCTCCCTCCCAGTCGGGTCTGCAACTCTGTCCAGTTGCACCCTGAGTGCAGAGTGACTCTGCATCCCAGACTGGAAGCCGGGGGACGGGGGTGGGTAGCTGCAGTGCCCCTAACTGCAGAGGAGGGTCCCCGAGGAAGCACAACTTCCAGTGTTGCCTCCCTGCCCGCAGCCAGACTTAGTTCCTTCTAAGATTCCTTCTCTGCATGGAAGAGGCTGAGCAGCGGGGTCTGGGGAGGTCTTTTGAATCAAGTTTTCTAACTTTTCGCAGTTCAGAGCAATGATTTTCACTCTCTTAAGCCGCCTTCAGTGTCCGAAATATGTTTCACATCTTGCCAAATTTCAGGAAAGAGCATCCACTCTTATGCTGCCTGATTCACTCTGATGCTCAATGCTACTCTTTTATTTCCAGTGCAATCTTTATCTGCTATTTAAAGCGTACATCTCGGAAAGGCCAGTCCTCACCCTAAGGTCAGGTGATTTCAAGTGGTTATTAGCACAGACACTGCAGCCCTACTGGCTCAATCGCCCCATTCTTTGTGCTGTCCTGATCTTACCCTGTGGCTTCTGGCATCTGTGGTCTGAGACACTGTCTCCCAATTTACACAATGAAATATGGGCAGAAGCTTAAACTTTCCTGTTACCCATCCAGTCACCTGC
>NW_024076726.1:0-1782 GCF_014754425.2 Oryx dammah
AAGTACCCCAAGATCCATGTCAGCACTGGAGAGTAATCCTCAGGTTTCGTCATAGACTCCACACGAGGACTTAGGCCCCGGTACCTGCTGCAGAGGATTCCCGACAGGCCGCTCGCAACTCGCATGGAGTCTGGCCTTTCCTGAGGCCAAAAGGGTGGGTCCCAGAGGTCAACGTCGTAACTCGAGATGGTCCCGCCACAACTCGAGAAAATCCACGAGGTTCTCCCCTCCAGGTGAAATGTGGCCCGTTTCCGCTGAGGCATCTCAAGGCAAATCACACCTTACCTCTTGATCTTTGAAAGGGTCCTTCACACCATTGCTGCAACTCAAGAAGTTTCCCTACATACCCGCCTCCACTCGAGAGGAACCCCGAGGGTCCCGCCCACATCAAGAAGAGCCCCGTTTCCTCCTCATAACTCTAGATGAGGGTTCCATTCCCTGCTTCGTCGGGAAAGGATTCCCGGCTTTCCTGGCACATCTCGGAGTAGGCGCTCTCCACAGGAAATTCGAGAGGAACTCCAGCGGTGGTGCCACCATTCCCAATGTGCACAAAATGTCTCAGTCCAATGCAGAAGAACCTGATTTCCCTGCACTGCATAGACTTGCACACTGAGGAAAGACTCACACCACAGTGGCACGTGTGACAGCCCTGTGGGAAATCCTCGTGGGAAAGCCTCCATGGAATGCCGCAGATATCTGTATCAAGGCGACGGGAAGCCTGCCGCGGTGCTCCATTTCGTGAGGAATGCGGATGTGCATGTCCCCACTCGAGACTAGGACAGACTCCCCTGTGGTGCTTCCGGAAGTACCCCAAGATCCATGTCAGCAGTGGAGAGGAATCCTCAGGTACCGTCATAGACTCCAGACGAGGACTTAGGCAATGGCACGGAATGCAGAGGAATCCCGACAAGCGCCTAGAAACTAGCATGGAGACTGGCCATTCCTGGGGCCACAAGGGAGGGTCCCAGGCGTCAACGTCGTAACTCGAGAAGGTCCCGCCACAACTCGAGAAAATCCACGAGGTTCTCCCCTCCAGGTGAAATGAGGCCCGTTTCCGCTGAGGCATCTCAAGGCAATTCACACCTTACCTCTTGATCTTTGAAAGGGTCCTTCACACCCTTGCTGCAACTCAAGAAGTTCCCATACATACCTGCCTCCACTCGAGAGGAACCCCAGGGTCCCGCCCATATCAAGAGGAGCCCCGTTTCCTCCTCATAGCAATAGATGAGGGTTCCATTCCGTGCTTCGTCGGGAAAGGATTCCCGGGATTCCTGGCGCATCTCCGAGGAGGCGCTCCCCACATGAAAGTCGAGAGGAACTCCAGGGCTGATGCCACCATGCCCAATGTGCACAAAATGTCTCATTCCACTGCAGAAGAACCTGATTTCCCTGCACTGCGTAGAGTTGCACACCGAGGATCGACTCACACCACAGTGGCACGTGTGACAGCCCTGTGGAAAACCCTCGTGGGAAAGCCTACATGGAATGCCGCAGATCCCTGTATCAAGGCGACGGAAAGCCTGCCGCGGCTGCTCCAGCTCGTGAGGAATGCGGACCTGCATGTCCCCACTCGAGACTAGCACAGACTCCCCTGTGGTTGCCTCCAGAAGTACCCCAAGATCCATGTCAGCAGTGGAGAGGAATCCCCAGGTTCCTTCATAGACTCCAGACGAGGACTTAGGCCATGGAACGGAATGCAGAGGAATCCCGACAAGCGTCTAGAAACTAGCATATCGACTGGCCTTTCCTGAGGCCACAAGGGAGGGTCCCAGAGGTCAATGT